>NC_133498.1:5972299-6039020 GCF_025370935.1 Choristoneura fumiferana | reverse complement strand
CCAAATAACGTCCTGAAACAACGCACAACGAACATATAATGTAGAGAACCGCTTTATGCTCGTGCATACTCGAGCCAGGACTTAAATAATGCTTGGCGGTACACTCAAAGAAACGTATAGTTTAAGTAGAAACTATAAAATTTACTGTCATTTTTACTTGAAGGCGGTGGGTGGCACTATACTCGAGAATACTCATACTAAATACGCACTGTAACATTGTGCTGTAATTCTATGTGCGCGCACTGATGTCTGTGTGCCTGCGTGTGTTAAGGTGTTGTGTTAAAGTTTATGAATACTTAGTGGTGGATATTTCGCCGAGTAAGCGGAGAGCGAGCGGAGCGAGCGAGCGAGAGAGCAGTGGTAGCGTGGTTTTCTGCGTTAGACTAAGGTCATGCGCGTATCAACTTCAACTTACATGAAACGGAATGATGGCTACAAGACATGAAATATCCATAGATGGCGTTTAGTAATCGTGAGGTTTTTTTGACGTTACGGTCTTGCTTGCAAATGGCTTATTAACTAAATGATTATTAAGATAAAAGTGCTAACCAGTGTCTCGAGTCCGAACCACTTTCCTTATAATACACAGGTATATGCTAGCATAAGACCAGGGAACAATTTTATTCTATCTCTAATAAATTAGCAAGCTTTGTATAGACTGCTTGATTTCATATTGTTATTTCTGTTTCTACGAGGCTTATGAAGTAAACTAATTATTTAATGCCCCGTGGCAATGAATTGCTTTGAAATTTGTTTAGATATATTTGATATTTATCACTTGTTTTCAGTGAAGGAAAAATATCCTGGGAAACTGCATACATCTGACATCTGAGGAGAAATTCAAAAGTGTATGTGAACTCCCGAACGCGCACGGGCGAGTGTCTGTGCCCTCAGTGAGTGAGATTGCACATCGGTCTTCGGAAAAAGAACAATTGATTGTACACGACTATTTCCGAACACTGGCGACCGTCCATCAATCATCGTATTATTAAGTGACGTTTTTGTATCAAATAAATACTGCACTTATGGACTTAATTAGTTTACGTCCAATTTACGTCAAAATAATGACATGTAAACTTCGGATATCTATAGAGAGCTGTTGCAACTGCTAGAAAAAGTCAATCATCATCCATCCCAGCCTATATACGTCCCACTGCTGGGCACAGGCCTCCTCTCAGAACAAGAGGGCTTGGGCCATAGTTCCCACGCGGGCCCAGTGCGGATTGGGAACTTCACACGCACCATTGAATTGCTTCGCAGGTTTGCGCAGGTTTTCTCAGATGTTTTCCTTCACCGCAAAGCTCGTGGTAAATTTCAAATGTAATTCCGATTTGAGCCCACGACCACCAAGTAATTCCGCACATGAATTTCGAAAACTCAGAGGTGCGAGCCGGGGTTGAGCCCACGACCACCACGACCACGACTTTTTGAGAAAAAGGTTAGTTCCCTCTTTTACCTAATGACGGCATCGTACAATTTAAAGTTTTGGAGGGTTTCAACAACTCTTTATTATATCTTTTCATTTAAATGCGTCCGTACTCTATTGGACCCGTAAATTATCTAAGCACCCGTACAACGACTGACAAACGTCATATAAGTAGCGTGTGGCAACGCTCTACGAAGCCGAAATGAGGGCTATCGGAATGAATTCGCCGCTAGAGGCGCTAGTGTAGCGTGAGGTCTCCGAAATGTCAAATCTCATAGTTTTTGGGTGAGCTACGCGGGTTTATTAGAATTAGAATAATTTTGTGAATATTTTGCAATATCTGTAATTAATTATGGCATATATGCGTTCCGGGGCAATTAATGTCTGTGTTTTGAGACAGTTTTGTCTTTCGGAAACCATTGTCCTCCCTTTTTTCCGAACAAAACGGGGACTATGCAACACTGTGGCATGCTCGATATTTATTTGGTAGCGGTTTAAGGTGTTTTAAATATGATTTTAATCTAAACTTTGTTTCCACGCCCGTAATAATAGACTTTCAAAACCATACAATAAAACCTCACGCAACAGTGCGCCATCTAGTGAGACAAAAAACGATAGCCCCTCATTAGCCGGGTCCTGTATTTAGGCTGATGATGATGATAAGGAATTAAAAAGGATTATAAGATAGGATTTAACTATATTTGCAAGCAAACCTATAGTTGTAAAAACCAAGTCCAAAGGCAAGCCTAATGCCTTAAAGGGATTTCTTTTAACAACGACCGGTCAAAAACAATAGAGTGGGAGCTCGCGCAAAAACGGCATACCCGTTCGGCCTGCGCAAGAGTTGCTATTCGAGTAAAAAGCTGCGCATTGCGCGGGCTCATCAAAGGTGCTTTATTTTTAGCCGACTGCGGCTGAAATGAGGGTTATGTTTTTGAATTAAAACTTGGCGTAAGATGATTTCTAGGAAACAAAGGTAGGTAAAAATACAAAAAGACTCCAAATAACCAATCATAATTCGATTGCTTAGTAGCGACATCTCTTGTCTGGGTGAGCAGTTAGTTCCGAAAGAATCTAACGTCGCTCGATGAGAGCGAGACATTAGATGTCGCTAGTGCTGCTGCTTAAGTAGCGTAGTAGAAATAAGCAACCTGAGATATGTGTGCATAGGAGGAATTCGTGTCTGTACTCCTGTCCAGTGGTAGTGTACGGGTATGGCACGCAGCACGGAATGCTGAGAACCTGGGTGCGATTCCCAGCGGTGGTCTCTTTTTCTGGTTTTTATGTGCATTCATGTCTTAGTTTTTATTTTCGAAACAAAAGGTCGAAGAAGATTTTCAATATACTACATGCACAACATAGTCATATATTTTCGTATTTTTAGTAATAGTAGGACTATAAAGCGAACTACATGACCACTTAATAAAAGGCCAGGTGCGAGTCGGACTCGCGTACCGAGGGCTCCGTACAAATTCGTAAGTATCTAAGAACATCCAGTGTTCGCAAAGCTGTAGGCCATTTTAGATGTTTAGATGCTTACCTACTGACATACATATACATGCGGAAACTGAAGAGAAAAAGTTCTGCCAACCTAAAAAATAAAACTGTTTAAGAACAGTGTTTGTTTTGTGTATGTGGAGGTCAAGAAGGAAGGCCTTTGCCCAGCAGTGAAACACACATATAGGCTAATAAAAAAAGAACAGTGTTGCCAGCAACAATTAATTAGGTACTCCTAACCTTCTGTTACGAAGCGTTGGCAGGCCTCCCACTAGGTGGACGGACGACATCGTGAGAGTTGCGGGTAACCGGTGGATGAAAGTGGCGAACTGTCGTTCATTGTGGCGTTCTGAGGAGGAGACCTTTGTTCATTAGTGGACGTCTTCTGACTGATAATGATGATGTTGATGATGATGATGATGATGAACCTTCTGCTATTAAGCGATTGCGCATTACAGTTGACGCGTGCGCGTGCGCACGCTGGGCAAATTACAACAATAGTAACCGTCTAAACCCCTACTTTATTACCGTAGGAACTTAGACAACTGTTGAACATGTACGTACAGTACAATACAATACGATACAAATATTCTTTATTGATCACCAAAAACAGTACAGAGTACTACAGAGAGACATTACAAAAATAATAAATTCAGGTAGACAATAGGTGATTTTATCGCTAAAAAGCGATAAAAAACAATATACCTACGTAGTATAATAAGTTTTCGATGAAAAATCATTTTAGATAATACAAGATTTTTTACAGAATGTGCTATTTACAATCCTTCTAGTTTTAAGTAACCCCCGACGCAAAAAGAGGGGTGTTATAAGTTTGACCGCTATGTGTGTCTGTCGGTGGCACCGTAGCTCTTAAGCGGGTGGTCCGATTTGAATGCGGTTTTTTATTTGAAATCAAGTTTTCTGGCAATAGTTTCTTTGATATATTTAATTAAAATCGGTTTAGCCGTTTTTGACATATTGAACTTTGAATTGACAAAGTCGGGGGTTGTCTAACTTTTTTTTGGTTAGGTTAGGTTACTAGTTCTAGATGTCGAATCGACGATGACATTTTCAAGTACAGTCTGCAAAAAAGTTAAGTAATAAAAATGAAATGTTTTACAAAAACTTTTTGTTGACTGTACTTGCATTGTCACCCAAACTAGTAATAGATAGAACAATGAAAGTTAAATAATGTTAAAAATAAGTTTCATTACCATAGAAATTATTGCTTGAGGTAAAAATTGAATAAGTACTAAAATATCAAGAATTTTTATCCCAATTTTTACCTCAACTTTTACCATCGCAACATTAAAAAGTTGAATCTGTCAAATATTTCAACGCAATACACAAAGGTATTTCTAACACAAAACGTTGACATTTTCTTTAATAATACCAACATTGAAATATAATCATTAGATGTAATTCTATAGCCCGAAATTAAGATTAAAAAGCGAACTCTATGGCACGCGCCAAACTTGATACTTAAATTGCTGGCTGCCAGTTTGGTTAATTCGAACGCGTTTGGTTCTTTATTTGAATTTTTGGAACGTTAAAAAACAAAATGCTCTATAGAATCGAGTGGACAAATACTGGCACGTTTTGTTTGTAATGGAAAATAAAATGACATACACTGATCAGAGGCCGTATTGCCTAACGTTTATGATACTCACGATCGCAATCAAATGACAGTTTTCTCATACAAAATCTGTCAGTTGAGTCGAGCGTCAGAAACATTAGGCAATAAGGCCTCAGGTTTTATTATACGTCCTACATATAATAAATGTTCTAAATGTTTCGGTTAGTTATAGTTTTAATTGAACTTTTTTTTGCATGAATCACGTGAAAAATCACACTACGGGTAGTTTAAAATCAAAATATGGTTTAAATTGAATGTAATGTTACATCTTGGTAATTTATAGGGTTCTGTATAGATACCCAAAAGGGTGTCAACAAGTCCCTATTGATAAGCCAGCACCGTTTGTCCGTCCGTCTGTCACAAAAATTTAACCTTTATGATCATTAAATGTAGATCATATAAAATTGTCGAACTGTAGTCGCTAAATAAAAAAAAATTGTCCCCATACACAATTATTCAATTAAAAAAAAAACTTATAAAGTGCAAACAAATTAATTAAATAAATAAAGTCATCACCAATAAATACTACGACACTTTTTTGACATGAATAATTAGTTCCGCTTTTTCCAATAAACTTCACAGCAGTTTAAATTAAAGCAAAACCGATAGAGGGCGCTGGTAATTTGCCCAGCGGGTGCACGCGGCAACGTTTAGTGCGCGAGCGCATTCTAATATTAGCAGCATTGCCCTTTTAGCTGCAGAGATTTTTTAATAAGGTAGATAATTTAAGTAATTGGTTGATTTGATCGTTTTATATTACCACTAATAACGGAAAAGCATGTCGTAAGAACCTAGATCTAACTAGACTTTAACATTGAAACTATCTTCAGTTTTTTTTTTATATATATTTCCAAAGAAAAACGCCATAAACGCTGAATATTGATACATCAGTGAAAAACACGTTCGAAGAAAAACGAGCCTAAATATAAAAAAAAAACTGAAAAATAAGTCCGAACATTTTTTATGAAAACGAATAGGTACTTAAATTAAAATGAAATTGATAAAATAGTTAAATTGAAACCCACTTTCGTTTATTTACCATTCACACGTTTCACTCAAACCGAGAAATACATTTGAAATATCTCATGCGATCGCAAAAAAAATGCAAACCATATTAATCCGAAATAGTACAATAACAAACAAAACACAATAGCGTAACAATACACCCTCTTCCTTTGCGTCCTCGACTGTACAAAAGGGGTGTGGTCATCAGAAAAAAATCCATTCGCTCTTACGGAAACCGCTTCGACGGTGACTGTACCTTTTGTTGGTTGGGCTATTGTAGTCTTTTGTATGAAATGCTGTTTGGATATTGAGACTGACATTACCATAGCATTGAGATGTTATGGTTTATCAATGAGATTTTAGTCTAGATTAGTAAATAAATTAATAATAATAACGCCAGCTCTGAAGCGATAAGGCCGCCTATTGCTTACCTTAGTAAATCTCTATGTATATACCTATGTTCTCTGTACTGCTTGTGTTGGTGTGCAATAAAGAGCTATTGTATTGTATAGTGAACCAGCAGAATTTAAGTAATAGAAACTCAAAAAATCCAAGTGTAGACCACTAGAATAATTATTTTCTTTTATTTATTGCCAATTACAACAAAATGTACACTCAGCACCTTGCTAACTGGAATAGCTTTTTACAGTAACATGACACGATTCGTAACGTCGCACCGTACTTCCGTGATGCCAAAAAACTGATGAAATGAGAACCTTCTTTTTCAATCGGTTAAAAATACAAAGGCTGCTCTTTATTATACTTACAGATACTCTCAAGGGCATGCTTTTATATGATAGTAACAGGCTTGATAAGACTTTTTTAAATACTTAAATTATGTACGGTTATTTCAATGTTCCTGTTAATTCATTTGTACTTAAATATAAAAAATTAAATCTCTGCAAAAAAAAATGAAGTCTGTGTAGAATTCGTTTATCGCTATCCCGCGGAAATTATGCAATTTTCTGAAATAAAAATTATCCTATGTCCTTCCCCGGGACTCGTAGACCGAATTCCATTAAAATCGGTTCAGCGGTTTAGACGTGATGAAGCAACATACAAACAAACAGACTTATATGCTTTCGCATTTATAATATTAGCGGGTTAGTAGGATCATTAGTAGGGGGGGGGATTTCCTATCTTACCGTCCCTCTCACTCTCGTATTAAATACTATTAGTGTCAGCGGAACGGCAAGACACGAAATTCGAATTTCGCACTTCGTAGTATAGGGCCTTCGTAGTAACTGCAAAACCCTGGGTAAAGATTAGTTTATGCGTGTCTGTGTGCACCCGCCCCACGAATCCAGTGTGGATTAACCTCAACGTAGTGAGGCCGTGACGACATCATAAAGGCGGCGTCACACCGCCACATAATAAACATTAGTGCCACTGCATTATAAGGCGGCACAAAAAGATCAACGGTGTGGCGTGAGTCACAGGAAGCAGCGAGTATGTAGGGTAGGTTAAAATCACATAATCCTACCAATATTATAAATGCGAAAGTTTGTGAGTATGTGTGTATGTTTGTTACTCCTTCACGCAAAAACGGCTTGGCGGCTTTGGGTAGAATTTAATATGAATAATAATAGGCTACTTTTTATCGCGATATTCCTACGGGAGCAGGATAAAAGCTCGAAATTTCAACAGCTGGGTTCAGATTCTCTAAATTTTGCATGTTTTTAATTCAATGTCTATGATAAACATGACGTTATTTTTGGGAATTCTCGTGGACATTAAGATACGTCAATCACGGCATTTCAATTTAACTGTTGGATATGATTAAGCATGCGAAGCCGCAGGTATAGTCTTGTTAAATAATAAGAACACGACCGCGAATTATGTGCCTGAAAACTATATATTATTTTTCAGCTCACACTATAACGAAGGTAATTGCTGTCAAAAATGATTATCATGCAAAGATGGTGGTTAAAAAAGGATTAAGTACGTTTGAAAGTAGTATTTTCATTATGAATACTTAAAAAATACGCATGCTCATTGACAGCGGGAGAGGCAAAAAATTGTGATGTCTATTGCAGAAGTACAGAGGTACTTATAAAATTCAAAATTCAAATCATTTATTCAGTAAATAGGCCGCAATGGGCACTTTTACACGTCATGTTTTTAAACTACCAGCGCTTTCGGAAAGAACATCATTGCCAAGAAGAATGCGCCGCAAGAAACTATTTAACTTTTGATGACTTTTGGCTACAATTTGCGAAGTTACCCCATTCAATGGAGTAGGACAATTTTTTTTGGGTTTCTGTAAACATTTGAATACTAGCTCCAACCGCTTTCCTGTGTAACGGACGACGGACGAACACGTGGGTGACAGTAATTAAGTTTCCGTTTGACCTTCCAGAATCCCTTAAAAACCGTACAAACCTGATTATTGCAGCACCGGTTAACCCAAAAGTGACTTCAACACGCCGTCACTTGTAACTTGGCCCATATAAAGCCAGGTTCACACATCGCCCGCTGCGCATTAGCGGCTGCGGCGCCCCGCTGTCTCATTGTGGCCGCGGCCTAATCGCAAGCTTATCGGCAAGTGGGAACCAACCTATGTCGTAAAGGTTCCGTATAAAAATGGATTTACGTTGTGACAGAAAAGCCGAAAGTTACAACTGAAGCCATTGAATTCCCGTGTTCATCATTTATTCATTAAAAATATTATGTTGTTTGTAATCCCAATTCGCACTGGACCCGCGTTGAAAGTACGGCCAAAGCTCTCTCATTCTCAGAGGATACCTGTGCCCAGCAGTGGGACGTATATAGGCTGGGATGATGATGATATTTGTACAAGTTTATTAGACCATTTTTTGATTAAGGAAATTTTATTTGCAAAATATGAAGAACTTCACACACCCCATTGAATCTCTTAGCAGGTTTGCGCAGGTATCCTCACGATGTTATTATTCCTGACCCTAATCAGTACATACTGGTAGTCGGTAGTGGGTTCTATAGCACAGACCCCTAAATCCAAAAGCTGCGCAGGAGTTTTTGCCGCCATGTCTCCGCGCATTAATTTGCTTTTGATGGATCTTTTGATTATAGAAATGTCTTTTTTGTCTGCCAGACTTCACGAAAACCATCGCTTTTCGCTGCTTACAACCACTTGGGGCTTTCATTATCCTCAATTTAAATATTTTTCTCAAACATGCTCGGAAATGTATGCGTTAATGTCACGAAATGGAGACATGAAGTTTCTCATTTATGGCTCCCTACCACCTCCCTACATAACTTCTTGGCCTAGGCCATGAAGTATGTATGAAAATCCATTATTGTCCGCTGCTCTAACTTTTTAAATTTGCTAACTAACATTAAACTGACAAAAGAAAAATTACAAACAGCCAACCACCACTACTCTGTAAGCATTTGCGATGCGACAGACGGACGGACGGACAGACGGACGGACGGACGGATGGATGGATGGACGGATGGACGGACGGACGGACGGACGGACGGACGGACGGATGGATGGATGGATGGATGGATGGATGGATGGATGGAGGACGGATGGATGGACGGACGCACGGATGGACGGAAGGACGGACAGACGGACGGACGGATGGATGGATGGGTGGATGGACGGATGGATGGACGGATGGAAGGACGGATGGATGGACGGACGCACGGATGGACGGAAGGACGGACAGACGGACGGACGGATGGATGGATGGGTGGATGGACGGATGGATGGACGGATGGAAGGACGGATGGATGAACGGATGGATGGACGGATGGATGGACGGACGGGCGGACGGACTGATGTACGGACGGACTGATGGACGGACGGACGGACGGAAGGACGGACGGACGGACGGACGGACTGATGGACGGACGGACGGATGGATGGACGGACGGATGGACGGATGGACGGACGGATGGATGGATGGATGGATGGATGGATGGATGGATGGATGGATGGATGGATGGATGGATGGATGGATGGATGGATGGATGGATGGATGGATGGATGGATGGATGGATGGATGGATGGATGGATGGATGGATGGATGGATGGATGGATGGATGGATGAAATATTTCCTCACATTGTTTGAGAAAAGCACTATACAAGCCTCGGCCAGAACAGGGATTGCTGGACTCGTCTACCCCGAACTCGTCCATCAATCCCTTACTTCATGGCCTCTGCAGTAATGTACTATTTCTTATTATTTTAATTTATCTACGTGACAAAGAAGAAATTGGGATTGCCTTAAAAAATACCAATGCTCAAACTAAACTAATTTTAAATATAATTTCATATAAATCATTACTTTTTTTAAATTAATCATTGAATGTATTTTGGTTGATGACATCACAGTTTAATCTATAGATAAGTAATTCTGCCACAACCAACGCAATTTCAATTTATTAAACCATTTTATACCATCATCATTTCAGCCGAAAGACGTCCACTGCAGGACATAGGCCTCCCCCAAGGCTCTCACTCAGACCGATCTTGTGCTTTCCGCATCCCCCGCGATCCCGCGATCCTAACCAGGTCGTCGCTCCATCTTGTTGGAGGCCTACCGACAGCTCGTCTCCTGGTCCGCGGACGCCATTCTAGAACCTTCTGACCCCACCGGCCATCAGTCCTGCGAGCAATGTGCCCCGCCCTCTGCCACTTCAGTGTCGCAATTCTCCGGGCTATGTCGGTAACCTTAATTCTGCTGTGGATATCATTATTTCTGATTCTATCCCGCAGAGAAATCCCGAGCATAGTCAACTTCAACTTCAACTTTTTGCTTAATAGCAACCGGTCGCTTTAGGTTAGCAACCATTACTGCCAATGACACCTGACAGCAGCAAAGTATACATATGTGTCTGACCGGTTAATAAAGGTTTTTCTAAACGGGGGTTGTATTTTAGTAGCGAGTTTGTTGCGTACCTGGACCGAGCATAGTCCTCTACTTTGAGCGACTTTGAGACCATGTCAAAAGCATAATAAACTATTTCATTTAATTAATGAAAGTTTCTGTGACACTAGCCGGTTGGCGCTAGCGTCGCGAAGTCCGTTTGACAACTTTAACATGTATCATGTTTATGATTGGTCAAATAACTAAATGGAGATTCGATTTGTAGCATTCAAAGATGGCGGATGTAGACAATATGTAATTTTGCTATTTCTGTTTCTTTGGCTAGTTGAAGTATAATTTTGATGGTGTTTTATGCGGCGATCGGCGATTAACCTTAACAGTGAACAGTGATCACAAAATTCTGTATTGCTCTCGTATCTGGCATTTTTTAATGCGCCAGCTGTCTCCACGTGGTTACTGGAATTTTACTATCAAGTTGCAAAAACTACAATCACCGTACAACGTCCCACTCAAGGAGAGTTTACCTTGACACTGGCGAAATTGTCCTATTAATTAGGACAGAAAAGCCATATCTTAAAAGAGAAGAAGAAATAACTAAATGAGCCAATCGCGAGCAAGGCTGTAACGTCAAATGGACCTTTCGACTTCGACACTAACTAAATTAAATAGACGACCGGATGGCTAAGTGGTTAGAGAACCTGACTATGAAGCTTGAGGTCCCGGGATCGAATCCCGGCAGAGTCGGATATTTGTACGAATAATACTTACGAATGTTTGTTCCCGGGCCTTGGATGTTTAATATGTTATTTATCTATATAAGTATGTTTATCCGATGCCTAGTATCCATAGTACAGTCAAGTGTAAAAATATGAACTTATTCAAAGTTTCAAAAATAAGTAGGCATCACAGACTCTTATTCCGACGCAATGAGGGCTATCGCGAATGAATTCGCCGCTAGAGGCGCTAGTGTAGCGTGAGGTCTCCGAAATGTCAAATCTCATAGTTTTTGGGTGAGCGACGCGGGTTTATTTATAATTAGTTTTTTTTTGTGAATATTTTGCATTACCTGAAATTAATTATGGCAATTATGCGTTACGGGGCAATGAATGTCTGTGTTTTGAGACAGTTTTGTCTTTTGGAAACTTTTGTCCTCCCTTTTTTTTCCGAACAAAACGGGACTAAGCAACACTGTGGTTGCTGGATATTTTTATGGTACGGTTTTAAGGTGTTTTAAATATGATTTTAATCTAAACTTTGTTTTAACGCCCGTAATAACAGACTCTGAAAGCCACACTTAAAAACCTCACGCAACAGTGCGCCATCTAGTGAGACAAAAAACGATAGCCCTCATTAGACCGTAGTAACATATTTTTCGTGGTTCGAATAGATACTTATTTTTGCACTTGACTGTACAAGCTTTGCTTAGTTTGGAGCTATGTCAATGGGTATCAAGTGTCCCATGATATTTAAAATTATTATTTATTTATTTATTTAACGCCATCTAGCGATATTTCGGCTGTCATTTCATTTTTCTCTTTGTTCTTTGGTGCTTTTTCGCTGTTTTTTCTGGCCAGTTATTTTCTAAAGTAGGTACACCACAGTGGAAGTAATGGTACAAGTAAACATGCGTTCAAAAAGACCCTACGACTTGCCAATGCCCACTTTGCCCAGCGCCAAACGGAACGCACCGGCAAGGTCGTTTTTTCAACAAATTCAATATGTGTAAATTTCCGAGGTGTTAAGAGTAAAGGAACAAAACGTCGGGATTGAAGCGTTTTTCGACTAACCCGCGATTCCGGCCGCGATGTTGGCAGCACGTCTGCTACTGTTTTACTTCATTTGGAATACAATTATCGTAGTTAGGGATCCGCGACAAGATGGCACAATCGGAACAATTCATTGAGTCAGGCGTTTCCAGAGGTCCATATCAATGAACTAAAAAAAAAAAGTTTATTAAAGGTAACCTTATTAACATTCAATGAATATCCAGCGGCCCCACACTAGGCAATGCCTGTCACGTGGCGGCCTGATTCGGTTTTAAAATAAATTAACAATAGGAAAAATTACATAGTATTAGCCGATTACATAAAGTGAAATATAAGGCTTTTATATGTATATAAGAACTTAGCTATCAGTAACTATGAACATTTACTTTGTTCAACTGCGACCTTACGATAGCTAAGTTTATGCAACAAAATTATTTACAACTCCAGTTTAGATTAAAGAGGAGGGGGGACACTCGATTTTTATGAAAATTTGCACTTAAGTTGAATATTTCGCAAAAACGTGAATGAATCGAGAAATTGTCTTAGCAAAGCCCTAATGTTTTAAAGGCCTACCAACGATACCCTATAGGTACTATAGGGTTGGATGAGAGAAAAAAAATCACCCCCACTTTACGTCTATGGGAGGTAGGTACCCTAAAAAAAATTTTTTTTTAGTTTTTTATTGTATCATTTTGTCGGCATAGTTTATATATATATCCGTGCAAAATTACAGCTTTCTAGCATTGATAGTCCCTGAGCAAAGCCGCGGACGGACAGACAGACAGACAGACAGACATGGCAAAACTATAAGGGTTCCGTTTTTGCCATTTTGGCTCCGGCACCCTAAAAACGAAGAGTTCATGGTGAACGGTTATCTTAACCGTCTGATGGCTGTACTCTGGTTGAGTTTGAAACGCGTAAGCGTAGTGTGGTGGTAGTGATAGATGGGCGTTTATGTGATTTGTGTGTACAATGTAGAGACGGAAGATCTGCTTTTAACAGATATTTGTTGCATAGACGTTGCTATTGGGAGGGTGCGAAGTACTAGATGGGGGTAATGAAATCTATCGCAGCGCTCACAGTGGCCAAAAAAAGAAATAATCTAGGCTCTGTCATCTGTCATAGTCATATGAATCTGTCATTAACAAAACAAGATGTTTGTGTTATGATGCGAGCTTGAATTATTGAACACTGTCCCTGTTTTGTTCTTAATTCCTCTACATCTTGGTCATGTCACAAATTTTCCTTATGAAACGGTTTGTGGTTGAAACTTTATATTGAGTGATACTCACAAACCACACACACACACCGGTCTTCAAAATTATACTCATTTTGATCTAAAAACGATGTTTAATTTAATACTAGCGATAGAAGAACAATAATTATATAATTTTACTATTATTCAAAGAAACCAATAAGAGAGCTTTATCTTTTCGTTTTACAGTAAAAGTACAACTAAACATGAAGTAAACAAACCCTGACATAACGAAAAAAAAACACACTTTTTGAATAAATTTTACTTACCTCATTTAATTTTAATGACCAAAAATGAATTCACAACCTTTTGTCCAACCAAATCACGATATTACAGTAATTTTGTATTATAAATTAATACGTTATAGGTTTGATTTTTGTCACAATGTGGCGATGAAATTTCAAAACGTCAGAGCATCAGAGCCAAAAAAGTTGCGGACGCTAGGTGGCGCTGATGTCATGCACAGAGCCAATAGTAAGGTCGCGGGTGAGCAAAGTAATTGCTTATAGTACAATTGTAACACTTAAATAGCTGCATTAAAGTCACCAAAATAGGACAAAGTATCCATGTTGGAGTGGCAATGGGTGGGCAACAACGCTCGAATAACAACCCGTTGGAGGAAGGTCCTCGAGTGGTGACCAAGATCCGGAAGACGAAGCATTGGCAGGCCTCCCACTAGGTGGACTGATGACATCGTGTGAGTTGCAACCAGTGGATGCAACTGGCAAGTCGTTGTTTATTGTGGCGTTCGAAGGGGGAGGCTTTTGTTCAGCAGTGGACGTCTTACAGCTGATATGGTGATGATGAAGAAGAAGACAATTATCGAAACCTTCGTCACGCCAAGCCCGACCCATACTTGGCCAATTTTTGTGGCGAATATTAATTTCAGACGCAGTACGATTTTGTTTTTGTGTGTTTATTGTTTTTGCCATGACACATTAGTTCCTTTTGAAGTCTTGGGTCACAATTTTGAACGTGAATTAGATTTTTTGCAGTTATTCTCAATCATCATACTCGGTGGCACATACGTTTATATTCATGATGTTTTTTTTAATTGGCAAATCTTAAATGACGACCGGATGGCTAAGTGGTTAGAGCACCTGACTACGAAGCTTGAGGTCCTGGGTTCGAATCCCGGCCGGGGCAGATATTTGTGTGAATAACACGAATGTTTGTTCTCGGGTCTTGGATGTTTAATATGTATTTAAGTATGTATTTATCTATATAAGTATGTTTATCCGTTGCCTAGTATCCATAGTACAAGCTTTGCTTAGTTTAGAACTAGGTCAATTGGTGTCAAGTGTCCCATGATATATATATATTTATATATATTTAAATACTTCGCACACGCACTTTGAAAAACTTGATTTCGGATTTGAATCCACAATCCTCTGATTGAGAGGCTATAAGTTGAACCTCTAGGTTACCACGACATAACGAATATGTGTAAATAAATCTCTCTCTTTCCTTCTATCTATCGCTCTCTCTCGCTTTCTCTCTCTCCCTCCCCAATGTTGTGGTGGGCCTCCTGTAGGCCTCTCAAGCAGAAGAACATAGAGGTGCATACTCTAACAATTTTTTCTCGGAATTTATACGGCCGACCGGAAACCGAGACGACCGGATGGCCAAGTGGTTAGAGAATTCGGGTTCGATTCCGGCCGGGGCATTTGTATGAATAATACGAATGTTTGTTCTCGGGTCTTGGATGTTTAATATATATTTAAGTATGTATTTATCTATATAAGTATGTTTATCCGTTGCCTATAGTATCCATAGTAGAAGCTTTGCTTATTTGGACTAGGTCAATTGGTGTCAAGTGTCCCATGATATTTATATATTTTATTTATTTATATGGGAAATCACGATTGAAATTTACCATGACTTTTGTAGTTAAAGAAAATATCGTGAAGAAAATACACCTAAGCCATTCAATCAAATGGTGTTTGCGAATGAAGTTCCTATCCTCCTAACGCCAAGAGTCTTTTATAAAGGACTTATTGTAATTTGAACATCAAACTCATGTTCTTAAATCAAAAATTTTACTATATGGCTCTGTGCACGACATCAGCGCCACCTAGCGTCCGCAACTTTTTGGGCTCTGATCTTTGGCTCTGATGCTCTGACGTTTTGAAATTTCATCGCGACATTGTGACAAAAATCAAACCTAACGTATTAATTTTTAATACAAAATTAATGTGATACCGTGATTTGGGTGGACAAAAGGTTGTGAATTCATTTTTGGTCATTAAAATTAAATGAGGTAAGTAAAATTTATTCAAAAAGTGTGTTTTATTTTCGTTATGTCAGGGTTTGTTTACTTCATGTTTAGTTGTACTTTTACTGTAAAACGAAAAGATAAAGCTATCTTATTGGTTTCTTTGAATAATAGTAAAATTGTATAATTGTTCTTATATCGCTAGTAATAAATTAAATATCGTTTTCAGATCAAAATGAGTATCATTTTGAAGACCGGTTTTGTGAGTAGGTATCACTCAATATAAAATTTCAACCACAAACCGTTTCATAAGGAAAATTGTTGCTGGGCATGTCCGAGATGTAGAGGAATTAAGAACAAAACAGGGACAGTGTTCAATAATTCAAGCTCGCATCATAACACAGACATCTATTACTAAAATTAGGTAGTTAAAGTCTATACAAATTGCTTTGTTAATGACAGATTCATATGAGTATGACAGATGACAGAGCCTAGATTATTTCTTCTTTTGGCCACTATGAGCGCTGCGATAGATTTCATTACCCCCACCTCTAGGTGGTGGTGGTGGAAGTTGGTGGTGGTGGAAGTACTAACTTCGCACCCTCCCAATACCTAAGCTTGTGTGATAAACAATCCAAGCCCTCTAATAGTGAGAGTAGGCCTGTGCCCAGCAGTGGATGTAGACTGCAGACTGGATTATTATGAGGAGATTTCATCATCATCATCATCAGCATCGTCATCATTTCGGCCTATACGTCCCACTGCAAGACACAGGCCTTCTCTCAGAATGAGAGGACTTGTTGGAGCTGGGAGATGAGTTATTATAGTTAATCCGAGCATAATCCCTGTATTTAACCAACTTTGATAGGTTGTCAAAGTAACGTTTGAAAACGATGGGGTTTGTGTTGAAGCATAGAGTACCCATTGCTGGAGTTGCTTTAAATACCCTATTGGGGGTTAGAATAAAATATAATGATTTATTTGTTGAACATAGATAATTTAAATTGCAAAGGTCAAGAAATAAGGAGGTGCAATACGTTCTGCCGTTAGGCGTACAAATATTTGATATTTTTTGTCATAACATTAATAATCTATTTAGATTAGTTTCGTTTAGTTTAGTTTATTTATTCATTCAATACATAAGATTAGTAATAATTATAAAAAATAAAATTCTAAGCAAAAAAAATTATAAATATACAATAAATAAATTAAATCAAAAATTAAAATTAAACAAAGAAAATGAGGTAGACATGAAAATTACAAAAATTAATAATAAATTTAGTAATTAGGCGTAAAACTGCACCAGTTGCCATCAACTGTGACAAATTTTTACATTTTCTTTCTTAAGATTGGTTTTGGAATCTTTTTGTATTTTTATTTCAATTCCAAATTTTTACTTTTACGGTCATCCCGTAAAACCTAAATTGAAAATACAAACTGAATATAGATGCACAGAAAAAACAGAAAAATAAGACCATCACTGGGAATCGAACCAGGTCCTCGTAATCCGTACCTGGTTCGATTCCCAGTGATGGTCTTATTTTTCTGTTTTTCTGTGCATCTATATTTCAGTTTGTATTTTCAATTTCTTTCTTTATTTTTCTATAAAGGTTTTAAATATGTCCATACATGTAGAGGTAGGCATGCTCAAGACCATCTCCTGTCATGACTGCCACAGGTAAAGAAGGGTTATAAATGTTATAATGCGTGTAATGCCACAATGGTTTGTCAGTTTGTTTGTAGGTCATAATCCATACAGCAAAATTATAAGCGTAAACTTATAAATGGGTACAAATACAGTCACGCACAAAAGTGAATGGTACTCGATTTTTTTATTTCCAAATTTGACTCCCCTTATGTAACAAAAATACTTGAATGACCTCCTCCCCTTACCCCTATAAATAATATCTGATTTGTTACTCTATAATATGAATATGTCAACAATATATCAATCTCTCAAAGGGCCGGCAACGCATCTGTGATACACATCGTGTTGGCAGGTGTCCATGGTCAGCGGTGATTGCTTCCCATCAGGTGACCCGCATGCTCGTTTGCTCCCTCTTATATAGAAAAAAATATATTTGTAAGGTAAATCGTAAAACGGTAATATGAGAAAGTGTTTGTCAAATAAAATTCTATTAATGCATATAAAATAACGTACAACCCCGAAATAGGCTAGTTTTCGAGACAGGTAAAGTAGCCTAATTTGTACCATGATATTTATGTATTTATAAACACTTGCGTACACGACTGTATTTGCAACGTCCGCATCCCACACAATAGCATCGGCTCGACTGCGCTTCTGTGCCCCACAGTACCTATACAAAACGTGTTTGTTATTGTGAGATTTTGAAATTGTATTAAAGGCAGTATACTGCAGGTAGGATGAGAGCCAAAATGATCTATCGCAGTGTAAAAACTCCACATTAAAACTACTTATACCTAACCTATTATACCTAACGTAAGTGTGCTGATACACTTGAGTATTTAATTGTTTGTTTATACTCTTTAGTGTCCACAATAGACGTCCACTCCTGAACAAAAGCCTCCCCCTTAGAACGCCACAATGAACGACACAGATTTCCCGCAACTCACACGATGTCGTCAGTCCACCTGGTGGGAGGCCTGCCAACGCTTCGTCTTCCGGTTCGTGGTCGCCACTCGAGGACTTTTCACCCCCAACGGTTATCTGTTCTTCGAGCGATGTGGCCCGCCCATTACCACTACAACTTGCATATTTTTCCAGCTATATCGGTGACTTTAGTTCTTCGACGAATTTCCGTACTCTTTATTGTACAATAAGGAAATACAAATAAGACTCTTCTTCTTCTTTCTGTGCCTCTTCCCATTATTTGGGGTCAGACCTCCTCGTTCTCATGCGCCAGGTCGGTTGATCCTGGGTTGTCTCCTCGTTCAACTGGGCCTGTTTCAAATCCTTTGATATGGTGGACCACCATGTAGCAAGCGGGCAAAAATTGCTAAGTAGAAAGTAGAAAGCTAAGTTAAAGTCAAGTTGTTAAGTTCTAAGTATCAACCTTTAACAGAACTTTGATCATTCGCCATTGTTAAATTTATCGAACAGAAGGGTTACTACTAAATTCGTAAATCGAAGTTATATTTGGTTTGGATAGGTATTTAACTATATATAACTATATATATATGTCATACTAATTGTTGTTTATTAAGTGTTTTTATTTATATGTTATATACCTATTCCTTTCTTCTCACTGTGCATAAATTACTGTTAGCCTATCTTTAAGTTTTCCTTTCCTGTTTAGGTTAGCTTGAAAAGATCCCTTTTAGGGATAAGTTCGCCTTTGTACTCTTTTGTTTTGTTGTTTCCTTTTTGTATTATTTTTGTGTTTCATGTACAATAAAGTATTTACATACATACAATAACTAAATGTAAACTAAACAACGTCAACTGGTGTCTTAAATATTGGAATCCCCTAATCGTAGTCCGCTGACCCTAATATTATTTAATACGGGAGTGAGAGGGATGGTACGATACGAACTTCGAATTTCGTATTTCGTATTAGCCCTTCTGGACGTCCAATAAAAGCAAATATAGAGCCGAACACCTCTCGCTCGCTCGCACCTCTGAGTTTTTCGAAATTCATGTGCGGAATTACATTTGAAATTTACCACGAGCTTTGCGGTGAAGAAAAGCATCGTGAGGAAACCGGCACTAACCTGCGAAGCAATTCAATGGTGCGTGTGAAGTTCCCAATCCGCACTGGGCCAGCGTGGGAACTATGGCCCAAGCCTTCTTATTCTGAGAAGAGGCCTGTGCCCAGCAGTGGTACGTTTATAGGCCGGGATGGGATGGATTTATTTATAATAGGTACATACTTTTTTAGCATAATATTAATGACCTGGTTAAAGTCGTGGGTTCACGGTGGATGCAGGCCGCTGCCACCCGAGGCAACTGGAGGTCTATGGGGGAGGCCTATGTCCAACAGTGGACGTCCTACGGCTGATAATGATGACGATGAAAGTCATTCAAACAAGTGTAGGTATATGTAGTTTCAAAGCAAGCGAAAACCAAGTTAAAAATTAAACCATCTAATACAGTCAAAAACGTAATAGCTACTCCAAACACTTCACATCTGATATACTATTAACAATGTCTCAGAACTCATTGAAAAAAACAATACAAAAATACAAGTTCAATTTAATCCCTACAGACCCATGGTATACAAAAAGTTAGCCCTATCTCGCTTTAAAGTACTTGTAATTGTAAGGTGTTCTATACATTGTGTTAGAGCGACATGGTGGTAACGGCGTGTAGTGGATACTTGAACATCTGTTGTGGGTTTGTATGAGATTTTAATTCGATTGTTTCAATGGGTTTTGTATGATTGCAGTTCTGAATCAAACGGAAAGATAGAAGTAGACGTATTGCAGAACGCAGTTTTAAAAATGTATCAAAACAAATGATAAGTATTGGCTCTGTGCACGATATTAGCGCCACCTAGCGTCCGCAACTTTTATGGCTCTGATGCTTTGACGTTTTGAAATTTCATCGCGACATTGTGACAAAAATCAAACCTATAACGTATTAATTTATAATACAAAATTACTGTGATACCGTGATTTGGGTGGACAAAAGGTTGTGAATTCATTTTTGGTCATTAAAATTAAATGAGTTACCTCATTTAATTTTAATGACAAAAAATCGAACCCGGTTGTTTTGAAAAAAAAAAAAACTTCAAACACCTACTAAAATAAATTAAAGTATGTGAAAACAATGCATTTTATTCGTTTTAGACATAATGCTTCATGGACACATTTACTTCTTAAGACGTACACAATCGATATCTAAATAGAAATAGTGTAAGTTTTTTTTTCAAAACAACCGGGTTCGATTCCCGAGCTGAGTACAGGTATTTTTTTAATGCATGCAGTTTTTCTTGTTATTAAAATCGATGTCGTGGTTCCTAAGAAGAAATTTTCGTATGTCGTATAGTTTCAGACTTTCCCATACTGACCGATATAAATGGGCCACCCTGTATAGCTATGAAGAACTGATTGCATATAACCTAACCTTACCAACAAAAAGTTGGAAAACCCCCGACTTTTTGTTGGTTAGGTTATTAGAATAGGACAGATCCATCTCTTCCCGCAAAACGGCAAGTCTTGATTGAGAGTGGGCATCAAAATCTTCCCATCCGTTTGGGAGCTACGATATCACAGCCAGACGGACATTCGAACACACACACATCACATAAACCTATCACATCACCACGCTACGCTGACGTGTTTCAAACACTCCCAGAGTTCATTATCAGAGCAATACAACAGTTTAGCAAAGTAATTGTGTAAGTTCATTGGGACAAAGTAACGCCCTGATACAATGAACTACTTTTTAGCCATATAAGCTCATCGTGCTTTTAAAATATCTGACCTATTGCTAGTACAGTAGTAGTTCTGGCCTCTGTTGAACCTACAACAGACGTTTCGCACAGTTCCCTATGCAGGGGTCTCCCAAAAATCTCTAATACAACCAAATTGACAGTAATTGGTCCTTCCTTTCAATTCCATTGCACTTGGCTCTCATCCGCTTTCACACAAAAAACAGCTCCATTCAAACCCGCCAACGTTCAAAATCAATCACCGAAACTGAGTCAACTTACAACCTTTTCGTACTAAACTTCAGTGTGCTGCCATATCGATTTTAAGACGTATTTTAGCGGGTTTTGGTTGAGTTTCGTTTGGGCTGTGGTGACATCTTCAAATGTACGTTTGACCTCCTCAGGTTGTCTCAATTAGGAAGAGGGGACATGACAATTCAATTTGATTAATATTGAGATGCAACTTTGTCCTATACTTTGGTCTTTCCAGCAGTTAAATTTCTTGACGATTAGTTAAACTTAACTAACCTTTATTGACTGAACTAAATAAGAAAGAAAAAAAGAAAATAATTTATTTATAACAGCAGCAGTGACACATTACACAGGTTAGAAAAAAAAAATAACCTAACCTAACAAACAAAAAGTTAGAAAACCCCGATTTTGTCACTTCAAAGTTCAATATCTCAAAAACGGCTGAACCGATTTTGATAAAACATGTCTAAGAACCATCGCTAGGAAACCTGCTTTCGAATAAAAAATCCGCATTCAAATCGGTCCACCCGTTTAAGAGCTACGGTGCCACAGACAGACAGACAGGCACCCATACCCACATAGCGATCAAACTTATAACCCTCTTTTTGCGTCGGGGTTAAAAATAGTATGCAACATCCCGTTGCGTGACAAGCAATTAATCTTACATCGTATTGGTAATTTCTGTGTCACAATGGAACTTTTCCAGTCAGTCTTTTTGAATAGACAACCACCGTTTATTACGGTCAGCACCCAACTACATGTATAAGTAATAAACAAAAAAAACCGAGGCAAGAAAACTTAGAAGTGCCTAATAAACTTTGCTATATATAAAGAAAACCAGTTTTCTGATGCTTTTAATAATTTTATTTAGTATTAGTGCTGTGCTCATTCCGGTTTGGTATTATGGTACTACATATTAGTCAAGTAGTGATGGACTGCTACCGCCATCTATTGGTGAGTTGCCGAACTAAATTATTGACCTGTTAGTAATTTTAATGTTGTTGCTAATTCAAAGTACCTAGGTATTAATAAATACTGAGACATTAGATATCATGACATTGTTACTACTTAACTATGTAATGTCATGACCTGGGTTCGTAAATTGCGAGCTTGAAGTCACAAATTTGTCATGTCATTTCCATCTGATCGAATAAACCCTTGATTATTGGAGAAAAACGTAAAACAATTCCATTTTTAAATTGTATTTACATTAATTACAAAGAGGCTAATCGACATTATAGGGGTCCAAAGAGCTGGCAGCTTCCTCGGACAAAAATTAGCTTAGCTATTCAAAGACGGACCGCTGCCAGCATCATCGGAAATATTGCTAACAGAAGACTTTTGGTAACTTGTTTCCGTATTAGTTTTTCTTAATGTGGGTGTTTTAAGTTTTGAATAGTTGTTTGTAAATCATCATCATCATCCCAGCCTATATACGTCCCACTGCTGGGCACAGGCCTCCTCTGAACAAGAGGGCTTGGGCCATAGTTCCCACGCGGGCCCAGTGCGGATTGGGAACTTCACACGCACCATTGAAGTGCTTCGCAGGTTTCTACAGGTTTCCTCACGATGTTTTCCTTCACCGCAAAGCTCGTGGTAAATTTCAAATGTAATTCCGCACATGAATTTCGAAAAACTCAGAGGTGCAAGCCGGGGTTTGAACCCACGACCCTCTGCTTGAGAGGCGATAGATCAAACCACTAGGCCACCACGGCTTACGTTTGTAAATACTCATTTATAATTACCATGTTTTGAAGAATATGCAATTTGTTGTGGTGATGGATGAGCTACATCATCCGAAGAACAGATAACCGTTGGGGAGAAAGAAGCCTTGAGTGGCGACCACGAATTTGAAGATGAAGCGTTCGCAGGCCTCCCAGTAGATGGACTGATGACATCACGAGAGCTGAGGGTGGATGCAATGCAAGTTGCGAGGCGAGTTGTCATGATGGTAGGGATCTAAGGAGGAGGCTTTCGTTCAACAGTGGACGTCTTCCGGCTTGCTGATGTCGTGTAAATGTTTTTTGTTGCATTGTATCCTACATAACATGTAAGTATCGTTGAAGCTATATAAAACTTCTCTACTACTATAATTCCAAAGCAATCCCAATTTCCAAAAACCAAGTGAAAGTCAGTACTCGTAACTAAAACGCTATGTTTTCGACTATTACGCTCTAGATATATATCAATGATCCCACAACTAGCTATTACATAGTACACGCATGCGTTGTAATTGTACATCTAATAAACTTAATTCAGTTACGCTACACAGCGATGAAGTCTCAAATTGTTTGTCGGTAAACAAATGGTTTAATGGTAATTGATGTTTTTAAATATTAGATCTGAAATATCGCGTGTGCTTCAGGAATTGTTTTAAATTATAGCTAGTTGTTATCCCGAGACTTAATATTAGCATTCCTACCTAACAGTCACCAGCAACAATATCTGACACAACAAGCGTGCCTACGAGTAAATATCTGATACGACTCTATTTATCTAGGGCCGGAAGGACGTGTCGGACATTTTTGCACGCACCGCTGTGGCAGATTTAATGCAGGTACAATAAGTTAAAATAACATAATATTAGGATATAGATCTTGTTATATGCAAGAAAGCACCTAAGAAGCACTCCAAAAAGCAAAGATCACCAGATCCCACCAGAGGCAAAGATATGCTGTGCCTGCCACGAGTGCGATTGGCGAAAACTAGAAAATGATTTATTTCCCAAAGTTTAAAAATGTATAACCATCTATGTATAACTATAAAGGACACAAAAATGACTTCTGATTTCAAATATATTCCCACTCTCATGAAAAATCCCAATATGTCAAACGGCTAAGTCTAAATACTTAACGTTTCCCACGGTTATTTTTCAAACAACGTCAATGAAGAACATTTGAAGAGTCCACGGAAAGAACGTGTAACCTAAGCAACTTTTTGAGTTCTAGCGGTTTGAAAGTTAATCATCACGAACAGTTACTATGGTTATCATTTATTTGAGAGTTAAAAAAATATTTTATAATTGTTTCCTGATTATTTAATTCAATGGTAAGTCATAGTACTCTGCAAGCTACATTTTGAGATTAAAATATGAAAATACAAACTGAGACATGGATGCACAGAAAAACCAGAAAAAGAGACCAGCGCTGGGAATCGAACCCAGGTCCTCAGCAATCCGTGCTAATGTCGATTGTCCTGATTGATAATTATACAGAAACCATTGACTTTTCAGGAAATTCATAAAATAAACCTAAAATAATCTAACCCATCCTAAGTAGGTAACCAATGCATGAGGTGTTCTTAAATCATTTTCAGTTTCAGGTGTTAGGACTATCAATCATTAGGAATAACAAATTTAGGCGATACGACGGGCTCTCATGCCAACATCATTTAGTATACCTTCCCTAAGAATGCTTGCAATATTTTTAGATTTTTTTATGCAACTTATGGTTGGAATTAATTGTACGTAAATAGATATAATTTAATTGTAAATATTGTAATGTGTAATTAATGCTTAAACGAACAATTAAAAAATATAATAACAAGCACATTGAGTAAAATTCTGGAATTTCAATTCAAATAGTAGACATAACGGTTCACACGAGAACCAGTAAATACTAGTTTTTCATATGTTATGTCATAAAATATACTTTATTAAATCGAGTAGATAAGTACAAAATACGAATTCCGATACTAACACTGTAACGCGTGAGTAAAATCAGCAGTAAATACCAATTTACATTAACAAACGACTCTGGGTGTTACTTAACACAGATATCACATAAACGTCATGTAAATGGCAATAAATCTATTTAATTTGAAGTAAATTGTGCTCAATTAGAGGTTGATATACGGGGAGTTAGTTCCAGAAATCGCCACGGCGTGACGGCGCTGTTCAAAGTTCCGCTACTCGCCGCTAGATGGCGCGCAAAATCGATATGCGATCATTTTTTGATGAAATGTGAAATTTAGCTTGCAGCATGTATTTCATTTCAATTTTGAATTATAAAGGTGTGCGATTTGAGCGAAACGAAGACACGTCTGTACAATACCTACGTATGAGTTTATACTTATGATGCTAGTTTTAAGTTTGCCTACACCTGTCATAATAATAATAATTTAAAAAGCGATAATAATTCTACTTAGGTACCCCCGGCATCGCACGTGTAAACCATTAAAATCGGCAGTTGAATTGGAATTCCAGGATTTTTTTTTATTCGACTGGGTGGCAAACGAGCAAGTGGGTCTCCTGATGGTAAGAGATCACCACCGCCCATAGACACTTGCAACACCAGGGGGATTGCAGATGCGTTACCAACCTAGAGGCCTAAGATGGGATACCTCAAGTGCCTGTCTTACTCTCCACGCCGAAACACAACAGTGCAAGCACTGCTGCTTCACGGCAGGATTAGCGAGCAAGATGGTGGTAGCAATCCGGGCGGACCTTGCACAAGGTCCTACCACCTGCATCTTGCTAAGTACCCATTGGAATCCCCAAAAATGTTTACATCGTTGATTGCATTAAGAAACCCACGTATCAGTCTCTAATCCTAACAATTAAAATTTATTTAGGTAATTTTATCCCAAAATCCGTTCGGCCAGCTGTTTTTAACTCCCGACGCAAAAGAGTATTAAAAGTTTGACCGCTATCTGTGCTAGCTGTGGCACCATAGCTCTTAAACGAGTGGACCGATTTGAATGCATTTTTTAATTTGAAAGCAGGTTTTCTAGCGTAGGTTCCTAGACATGTTTCATCAAAGTCGGTTCAGCCGTTTTTGAGGTATTGAACCTTGAAGTGACAAAGTCGGGGGTTTTCCAACTTTTTGTTGGTTAGGTTATAGAGTAAAGGAGTAACAATCGAATTTCCCGTGGGAGTTCCAAAAAATTACTTGGTTTTAATCGACGTTGTATTAGCGGATGAAATTTTGAAATTTAATCCCGATCCCGCAAGAATATGGGGATAAAAAGTAGCCTATATATTATTCCAGACGTCCTATCTACATGCACAATTTAACCCAAATCTGTCCAACCTTTTTAGCGTGAAGGAATAACATATATACACGTACTCACAAAGTTACACATTTATAATAGAAAGGCGCCTTGAAAGTGCTTGGAAGAACTACTGGTCCCTGACAGAGTACATGAAGGGTGACTTTCCTCTGACACTGAAGCGCAAACTCGTGCACATGTTTATATTGCCCAGCCTGACCTACGGTGCGCAAACATGGTCTTTGACCGAGAACCAGAAATCCAAACTCAAGGTTTGCCAACGAGCTATGAAGCGCAGTATACTGTGGTTAAAAGAATTGATCGAACCCGAAATACCACATTGCGCTCTAAAACTCGAATTGCTGATATTGGGAAAGCAACCGTCAAGCTAAAAAACCCAATCATAAAAAAACATTTTTGATACACGCGTTTTTTGTTGGCTGTACTTGCATTGTCACCCAAACTACATTTGCATACCAAATTTCAAGTCGATGCCATTGACCGCTGAAGAGGTTCCTTCCTGCGCAGACGATCCTGGCTGGATCATGCTGAGTTGGGACTTGGGACCATTTCGTGACAAAATTTGTCTCGATTTCCTTGTTTCTTTTTATCTGCCTTATAAATGTTTTTCTTTCTTTCTTTCTTTCAGGATGTCACTACTAGATTATTGTATTGTCCCGCGATTTATATAAGTACTAGATTACTAAGTACTGGATTACTAAGATTTATTTAGTACTAGATTACTAAGATTTATTTATATAAAGGTCACGAACAAATATTTTTCTTTCTTTCAGAATGTCACTACTAGATTACAATACAATACAAATATTCTTTATTGCACACCATAAAGCAGTACAAAAAACTTATAATAGAAACACTTAGATTCTAGATTATTGTATTGTCACGCGATTTACATAAGTATTCTAAATTTCAAGTCAATCTGACTACTGGAAGTTGGTCAAATTTAACTTGCAAGATTTGATTACAGACCAGGCAGACAGACAGACAACGGGACAGGTGAAACTAAATAAAAGCTTGTAAAATGGGATCGGGCCGGGCAAGTCTGCTGGATGCACCTTCAAAGATGGGCGCCCACAGCCACATGGTGGGTGCCGCTCGACGGCCACCGACGGCAAGGCAGGCCGAGGCGCAGATGGCGAGACGACCTGGACGCAGAACTAAAAGAGTGGCTGGATGTGGCTCTGGATAGGGAGATGTGGAGATCAAGAAGGGAGGCCTTTGCCCAGCAGTGGGACACACATATTATTATGTCGCCTAAATTACTGGCACTTGAGGTATCCCATCTTAGGCCTCTAGGTCGGCAACGCATCTGCAATACCCCTGGTGTTGCAGATGTTTATGGGCGGTGGTGATTTCTTACCATCAGGAGACCCACTTGATCGTTTTCCATTCAGTCGAATAAAAAAAAATAGGCTAATAAAATCCCATCCTACTTATATTATAAATGTGAAAGTTTGTGTGTGTGTGCGTGTGTATGTTTTTTACTCCTTCATGCTAAAACTGCTGGACGCATTTGGATGAAATTTGGAACGTAGATAGCTGGACGTCTGGAATAACACATAGGAAAGAAAGAAGGAAAAAACATTTATTCGTGACATTATTACACAAAATACTATAGGTATAGAATTGAACCCAAATCAGCATAGGCTACTTTTTATCCCGATATTCCTATGGGATGGGGATAAAATCTCGAAAAATCAACCGCTGGGCTTAGAGTCATGAAATTTGGTATGTATAATAGGTAGCTGGACGTCTGGAATAACACATAAGCTACTTTTTATTCGGATATTCCCGCAGGATAGGGATAAAATCTCGAAATAACAGCCGCTGGGCTTAGAGGCATGAAATTTTGCACCTTTCTTAACACAACCTCAATGAAAATCACGATATAAATTTTGGGATTTCCCAGGGGAATTTTGTAAACCTGGAATTCCAATTGTAACTACCAGATCGAATAGTTCAAGCGTGCGAAGCCGCGGGTAATCTCCGGTATATATACATACAAGTATTAGCAGGTTACTATAGTATAGCCTTTAATTTGTGCCTACCTCTGCCTTCATGGTGTAAGGTGATGTAACCAACTATCGACTATAATTATTTATTTACTTTTATTTCATCCTGTAATCATATTTCTCATACATAATAATAATTGTTAACATTGCCCCTTGACTCATATACTACCTAATTTTATGTTTATGAGGATCGGACACAAAATTACATAAATTAAACGTGATCCCAAAAGCTGAGCTTTATAATAATCATTGTTAGTATATATTCAGGTCTTTTGGGGATAATGCTTGTGAAGTAGAAAAAGCTGTAATAGCTAACCGAATGTTATCAGAATTTATTGAATTAGGCGTTACTTTGAAGAGGACCGTATTAAAGAACTTATAAGCAATTAATTCATTGAATCAGGCGTTACTTTGAAGAGGACCGTATTAAAGAACTTATAAGCAATTAATTTATTGAATTAGGCGTTACTTTGAAGAGGACCGTATTAAAGAACTTATAAGCAATTAATTCATTGAATCAGGCGTTACTTTGAAGAGGACCGTATTAAAGTACTTATAAGCATTTAATTAATTGAATCAGGCGTTACTTTGAAGAGGACCGTATTAAAGAACTTATAAGCAATTAATTAATTGAATTAGGCGTTACTTTGAAGAGGACCGTATTAAGGAACTTATAAGCAATTAATTTGCTCACCCACGACCTTACAATAGCTACGTCTTTGCAACAAAAGTGTGTTCACGCAGCTCCTCCGCCTCCACGCTGTAAGTATACACAAAATCACATAAACCCAAATGTAACCACTACCATCAGGGTAACACGTTCACCATGCTACCAGATCTTAAAGTCTAAGCAAACGACGGTCGAATAAGACGACCGGTTAGCCAAGTGGTTAGAGAACCTGACTACGAAGCTTGAGGTCCCGGGTTCGATTCCCCGCCGGGGCAGATATTTGTATGCATAATACGAATGTTTTTGTCGGGTCTTGGATGGTCTATATAAGTATGTTTATCCGTTGCCTAGTATCCATAGTACAAGCTTTGCTTAGTTTGGGACTAGGTGTCAAGTGTCCCATGATATTTATTTGTTTATTTATAATGAACAAGATTGAGTTCGAAACGCGTAGTGTGGTGGTGATAGTTGGGTTTGTGTTATGTGTTCTTACAGCATGGAGGTGGAGGATGAACACACATAGCTGTTGCATAGACATAGCGATCTTAAGACTTCCACAAAGCAACGCCTGATTCAATAAATTATTTGAATTGTACTTACAGAGTTCTGAATTTTTTTAAGGCATTCCGGTTTAATAGTGGATTGTAAAACAAGAGCATAAAACGAGCCATTTCACCCGAGACGTTCATATCCACCCGAGCCGGCACGGTAAGTCATTTTATGTTGCCTAGATCCAGCATAAATACGAGGTTTACGAGCAAGAGAAGTGAAAAATTATTTTCTCTGCAGTCTGCTCCGCTTTTAATGTGACATGGCCGATATTTTCGGTAAGTATCAGTTCGGAAATGAGCATGCATGTTTTCGGTTCGGTAAAGGAACATGAGACCGTAATCGATGGACATAATAACTGGTGGTTAGTCCGTGGTTTACTTGGATTCGATATTGGCTACAGTTTTTAATATCAAAGTGTGTTCCTTGCTATTTTTTTGTGACAATGCGAGGCAAACTAGCTAGCGAGTCACCCGATAGGAAGTTAGCACCAGCGTTGATAGAATTAACAACAGAAGATTGCACCTCCGTTCATCATCATCCCAGCGTATATACGACCCACTGCTGGGCATAGATTTGGACCATAGTACCCACGTGGGCCCAGTGCGGTTTGTGAACTTCACACACACCTAAATTGCTTCGCAGGTTGTGTAGGTTTCCTCGCGATGTTTTCATTCACCGTCAAGCTCGTGGTTTTAGAAACAAATTTCTCACATGAATATCCAGATAATTAGAGATGCCCGGGCTTGAACCCACGATCCTCTGCTTGAGAAGCCACAGATCTAACCACTAGGCCACCACGGCACCTCCACTTGCAGCCTATATAGAGCTAGAGAGAGAGATAGATAGAGAGAGATCGAGAGACTCTGTCGATTACTTTCTATCTTTAGCTCTAGTCTAGAGAGAGAGATTTACACATATGCCATATACAGGAAACACAACAAAGGCAATGAGAGGGCTTGGGCCGTAGTTCCCACACGGGCCCCGTGCGGATTAGGAACTTCACACGCACCATTGTACCTATAGTGAATAAATTAGTTTAGCATTAAGAAATCTAATATTATCTATATTGTTTAATTTGGTAGGTACCTATGTACTGTACACCTGGATTCTTCGCAATAAATTGAAATTGAAATTGAATTGAAATTGTATATAAGGTGCCTTTTAACTATAATAGTAGATTATAGTAGATTTAATTATGTCAGTATTTTTTACCTGAAACACAGGCAATCCTACTTCAGCTATTTATATTTTTCTTATAGTGAATCATTAGGTACTACTGTTGTAAAGTGTGGTTTTCAATGAAATATTTAGTAATATTTCTATTTATTATATTATAGGAGATGTATATAAAACCAAAAATATGCATCGCTTCCGAAAAACGGCAATAAAAACTCCCAAGTATAATTTTACAAAAATCCTGGCCCAACCTATATTCAGAAGTAAATTATATCCATGACAGATGGGTATCGGCCATTATAATTCTAATCCGTACATGTCCAGCTAATACAGAATTAGCATAATGATAAGTTGGGTAAATACAGAGTATAGGAAAACAGAGCCCCAAATAAAATTCAAATGATTTATTCAGTAAATAGGCCGCAATGGGCACTTTTACACGTCATTTTTTTAAACTACCAGCGCTTTCGGAAAGACCATCATTGCCAAGAAGAATGCGCCGCAAGAAATTTGGCAGAAAGTCATTTTTCATCAAAATATAATTACAAATAAAATACTTAAAAACTATATTATACAATTAAAGAAAAAAAAAATACAAAAATAATAATACAGGAAATACAGGGATGTATGGGGTCCCTTAGTTACAATACTAAACACTAACTATATCTAAACTATATCTACGTTCAGTGGAAGTGTAGAATGCTTCCACCGTCATAAATTTTAAAATTTTAAAATAATCTATAAAAAAATATTTATGTTACAATAGTTACGTTACGTTACAACAGTTACGTTACGTTACAATAGTTACGTTACGTTACAATAGTTACGTTATGTTATAATAGTTACGTTTAGTTTCTCGATGAGTGACTAAATAAGAAACAAACAAGCTGAGATATGTGGTGCGTAGGAGAAATTCGTGTCTGTACCACTGTCCAGTGGTGGTGTGCGGTATAGCCCGCGGCACGGAATGCCGAGGACCTATGTTCGATTCCCAGCGCTGGTTTTATTTTCTGGTTTTTCTGTGCATCTATATTTCAGTTTGTATTTTCGATATGGGTTTTACGGGATGACCTTAAAAGTAACAAACATTTGGAGTTGAAATAAAAAATACAAAATGATTCCAAAAACCAATCTTAATATTTACGTTATGTAAATTCTAATTGAAAAACCGGCCGAATGCGAGTCGTACTCGCGCACCGAGATTCCCGTAAAAAATGTAGGTAATATGTATGAATGTCGGCGGCCGATCGTAAAATCCGCCAGATCACGAAATTCCTAGGCATATCATGAAACGCCGCCATATCGGCTCTTTCACTTCGCTGGCCGCTGCCGGCGGCACGCTCGCTTCGCTCGCTCGGCTTGTGCGTTGTGGTCACAATTCATACTAAACCACTCCTCGCTTCACTCGTGCTTAAATTTTTTTCGGCATATCACGATGTGCCCGATATAGAGCTAGGAATATCGACGAATGCGTTGCTTCATGAATGGCGCCATTTCATAATATGCCTAGGAATTTCGTGATCTGGCGGATTTTACGATCGGCCGCCGACGAACATAAAATGAATGGACAATTAAAAGAACTAAGTTTTATTTTATGTTTGATGTTGCACCACCAACAACCTCCATTATATGATTTCGTTTTTAACCCAGTGAAGTGATTTACAATAAACGATTCTAATTCTAATTCTAAGTTGTAATGAACCTAACATAGTCACTGTTTAATAGCGACTCTGTGCCCGTATTTCGTGCAGCGCGATCGTGTCGACACTACACAGCTAGTGAACGCGAACTGCTTTGCTTGCATAATTATAATGTAGGTATACGAATGCATTCCGACTTGGCTGGAGTTTCTTTTCAGATTTACAAATTTAGAGTTTTGGCCTTGTGAGACGCCACGGGAAATAAGAATTGAAGCGATAAAGATACCGATTGAATAAAATTACAATACAATACAAAGACTCTCTATTGTACACCAGAAATAGTAAGCGATACAGAAAACAGATACACAGAGATTTTTTTTTACAAAAAATGAAAATTATTTTCACAATATTTTAGACTATTGCGGTCATTACTAATTTTACGAATTAAATTCGGATTTTGTTCGGCGTACCTTGATTTTCATTAATTTTATATCATGTACCTTGGGGGGAAAATGCCTTAGTCGCCACGCTTGGCAGGCGGGTTGGCGACCGCAGTTATATCCGATAGTTCGCGGAGACGAGCCGTCGGTAGGCCTCCAACAAGATGGAGCGACGACTTGGTTAAGATCGCGGGATCGGGATGCGGAAAACACAAGACCGGTCTGAGTGGAGAGCCTTGGGGGAGGCCTATGTCCAGCAGTGGACGTCTTTCGGCTGACTGATGATGATGATGACCTTGATTTTAGAGCAGCTCGATATTTCGGCGCATTTGCATGCGCGGAACAAAACCCAAATTGAATTCATAAAATTATTTTATTTTTTATTACAAGCGATTTAAATGAAAATTGGTATAGTGAGAGTTCGAAGTCATAGAAAGGACATAGGATAAAGAAGAATTTGTTTGTATGTGTGTTTGTTACTGTTTAAAGCTAATAAGGCTTGAATTAATTTTGGTAAACAAATATTTTTGAATTATCTGGATTAACAAAAGTTTGCATTTTGTCCCAATATTCCTCAGACATTACAGTCTAGAGATAACTTTAAAATTAAACTTAACTCTAAATTTAAAGGATTTCCATGTGATAGATATAACTCAATTCACATACATACCTAGTAACCCAAAAACTATCACACAAACACAACACCCCTCTATTTAAGTGGTTAAAACACATTCGTCGGCCCCCACCACTTACAAAGACCGGCCATGCGACATAAACGCATAACAACAAAAACTAAAATTATTCAAAACAGAAATGATCATGATCGATACAAAATTACCGTTCATTTCTTGCAAATTGGGGTTACGTTGTAATAGCACTTGGTTTGATCATTACGCGTCTACCAGCGGTGGTGGGCAGACTTGACACTGTGGCGAAAGTGACAGTTAAAAAAAACTAAAAATTAAAAAGTGGCAACCCTAAAAAAAGGGAAAAGTTGCATCCCTCTTGAAAAAATATTACCGTGAAAATAGTGAAAAGTGCCAACCCTAAATAAATGTGAAATAGTTACAACCCTATTGAAAATCTTGAAGAAAAAGTGAAAGTGAGAACAAATTGTGTCAAAAGTGATAAAACAAATAATGCGACAATCATCATCATCCCAGCCTATAAACGACCCACTGCTGGGCGCAGGCCTCCTCTCAGAATAAGAGGACCATTGCGGATGGTGTGTGTGAAGTTCCCAAGTGGCAATTTTTTTTATTGCGGCTGTGTTAGTAATCCTGCCGCTGAGCAGCACTGTTTCCGCTGTTGTGTTCCATCGTGAAGAGAAAGTCAGTAAAATTACCGGCGCATGAGGTTCTAGTCCTCTAAGCTGGCAACGCACCTGCCAACTTCTGGTGTTTCGGGTGTCCATTATCAGCTTATCGCACGTGTTAGTGCTAAAGAATTATTAATTACTAGCTGATGCCCGTGACTCTATCTGCATAGAATTTGATTATAATTCCCCATTGGATCTGTGAAATTTTCCGGGATAGAAATTATCTTATGTCCTTCCCAGGCCTAATGCCAGAGCAAAGCAAAAAGAATAGACGCCGATACCTACTTCAGCAGAAAGATCAACCCAATCACAATGAATTTTCCACATATCTCATCCGATAAAAACTAAAACATAATTATAATGTGAAATGTATTTATATATCTATATTAGCTCTTGCATTTTAATCCTAGTACGAGAGCAATCTCCGTTGAAAATCATTTCAGAACGTTGAAGTGAGATTGTTTTTAGATGATAAAGGCTTAGATTCCTTTCCAATATGATCGTTTGTTTGAGACACTTAATAAAAATATTAAATTACATTTAACTATGTTAAGTATCACTTTTGCGGTTAAAGGGTCATCATCATCATCATTATTCCAGCCTATATACGTCCCACTGCAGGGCAGAGGCCTCCTCTCAGAACAAGAGGGCTTGGGCCGTAGTTCCCACGCGGGCCCAGTGTGGATTGGGAACTTCACACGCACCATTGAGTTGCTTCGCAGATTTGTGCAGGTTTCCTCACGATGTTTTCCTTCACCGCAAAGCTCGTGGTAAATTTCAAATGTAATTCCGCACATGAATTTCGAAAAACTCAGAGGTGCGAGCCGGGGTTTGAACCTACGACCCTCTGCTTGAGAGGCGATAGGTCAAACCACTAGGCCACCGCGGCTTTTTTACACCACCGCGGCTTAAAGAGTAAATAGCACTATGGTCTGTCCCAGAATTCGAGATACTAAAATGACGTTTCATGTGTTACCTGTTTTTTGCGTCTCATAAATAGTGATGTGCTGCAACCGGTTATTACCGAAAGATTTTGTAGGTACCTATGTATGTATGTCGTAAAATATTAAGATATGAACGGATCCGTGATGTACTAAAATGTAGGGCACTTAGGACATTCTAGAAAAGGTAAAATAGGTCTAATAAAAATGCGACCGTTTTCGAGATATTTCGACTTTTTATAGATGTTGATGTTTAAGTTTCAATTTCATTCTAAGTAAGTTTTACATTAACTAAATAATATGAGAATAATGAATATTTGATTTATTATTCTATGATATGAATATCTAAATAAAAACACGAGAAAACGCACTGATCACATCCGATGACAATACGAGTAAAGTAACGAAAATCGGTTGAATACCACTTGAATACGAAAAACATGAACAATGACGTTGTGTGATATCTGAGGGCCTACTCCGGAATTCGAAATCAAAGTTCGTACCGTAACGTCCCTCTCACTTACGTATTAAATTAAATAGTAGTGTCAGAAGGACGGAACGACACGAACTTCGATTTTCGAATTTCGTAGTAGCCCTGCTGGTGCTGGCCCTGACTACGAAATGCAAAACTCGAACTTCGTATGTTGCCGTCCCGCTGACGCTTATCTCATTCAATACGCGAGTGAAAGGGACGGTGCCATACGAACTTCGTTTTTCTAGTTTTGTAGTAGCCCCTCTGTATTATTTTACGTTGGCACTAAGTGATGAACACTGTATTTTTACCTGTGCTTAGATTTCATCACTTTATCGTATGATAAAGTAAAATGGAAAGTAGAATATTGAATGCATTAATGTTATTTTTGTTATCGTAAAATAAACATTTTATCGGTTATTTACGAAACCGGAATCACGGAGCAGCACTGTTCCTTTTATGCTGGCCACATTATTTTTACGTTTGACATTTCAGACTGTCATTTTAGTATCTCGAATTCTGGGACAGACCATAACTGTTCAACCCTTATCATGGAAGTCCCTTTCTTCACGTAGACGAGAAATAAATTTGTGCAAAATTTGTAAAATTTGACGGGATAAAAAGCTTTTTAATGAGGGCGAAGCGTTAGATAACGTATATTTGTGGGTGGTAGAACCCCGTCCGGATTGCTACCACTATTAACCAAGCAGCAGTTGCATTCATAGAAGACAACTGTATTGTGCTTTAGTTATGAAGCAGAGTGAACCTCCACCTAGCGAATTTTGTATGCCTATCAGTACAAGTCTTTCGCGCGATGTGTTTTGGTCATCTGAAAAGTAATTTCCGTGGATGTTGTGTGATATACAATTATTTTAATTGAATGTGTCTATTTTTGTTTATTAGTTGACTTGGTTCTTATTTCACCAAAATATTTCGCTGTCGTAATCTTCGGTGCCGTAATTCCGGTGGCATTTTTGTTCACCATCTTTATGATTAAATCTAACGGTAGTTTCATGTGAAATTATGCTCATTACTAGCACAAAAGCATGCTATTAATGAGCAATTACTATCTGCTAGTATCACTACTACTAGTTGAGTTTCTTGCCGGATTCTTCTCAGCAGAGGTTTTTCCGAAACCGGTGGTAGATTTTTTTTTGACATTCATAAGTGCTTGTTATGGCCTAAATTGAATAAAGATATTTTGACTTTGACTTTGACTTTGATCAATATCAAAAAGTTAAAAAGCCGCTAAAGTCACTTTGCCGCCTTCTTCGGTAGGACGGCAGAACTGGTGAAATTGCTGGCACATGAGGTATTCTATCTTAGCCATTTAGGCTGGCAACGCAACGACAATCCTCTATGTTGGGATGTCCACTTACCATCAGATGACCCTCTTCTTCAACAACCTATTTAATAAAAAAATTAAAACAGGCGCCACGAAACTCTCGTATGTCTAAGGTCCGTCATTAGATTAACATAATTGACATTGTGGATTAACATAATTTTGTGTAGGTCGTAATGATGGTCTATCTAATATAAATGTCTAATGGATGGTCGTCGAGAAGTTTTAAGAAATGGTAAAACCTGACTTTAATTCTATTAATCATCTAAACATTAGATAAAAAAATATCTTCTTATATACTTAAGTATATAAAATTCTCGTGTCACAGTGTTTGTAACCAAACTCCTCCGAAACGGCACCGATTTTTGTGTTTTTTTTTGTATATATTCAGTAGGTCTGAGAATAGGACGTAAACTATTTTTCATACTTCTACGTGCGCGTTCTAGTCGCAGGCAACAGCTAGTTAACATATAAAAATAGGCTAGATTCTTAAACATATTATTTTTTTTACAGAAATTATGGACATATTAGCCGTTTTTTTTATTTATTTATACAAAAAACAAAAGTTCACAATAAGAGTAGCTTAGAAAGCGAACTAAAACCGAACACGCTTTATCTGTCGCTGCGTCGCTTAGTACTAAACTGCATCTATATAAGTACCTATTCATAATTTATGCCCTGAAAAACTAGAAATAAATTACATTACATTATATATGTGTATTATGTATGTGTATTTTTTTTTTTTTTTTTTTTTTATTATATGTTATTGTAGTTTTTTATTCTTGTTTACTTACAATAAAATATATTTATATATCTAATTTTATATATGTGAGTAATTTTGTGTATCATTCCGCGAGTCACAAGACGGTTCTGACAGAATATCAGCGCTGCAGGCGTTTAACGCCTCAGCATAATGCTGAGTCAGCGGCCGTTTCACTTTTGCGAGGACACACAAAATATCAATATTTTAATTTTTGTATTTCTTTTTTTTCTTTTATTTGTGTTTGCTGTTGTTGTTTTTTTAGTTTGGTTGTATTGTGTGTCTTTGTGAACGTGAATAAATGTCTTCTGTTTCTGTTTCTGTTTCTGTATGTATGTACACTATTTACTAAGAAGTGACGTCACGAGCGCGCTTCCCAACTTTGATACGCTTTATCTTTGATATATTTTGTTTGATAAACAAATTAAAAAATACGTGTCGAATACTCAAATTCAAATTCAATAACGTTTATTTGTCATACATAAAGTGAAAACAGGTGGATATAAATGACAGATAATTTTCAGTGACATTATATATAACATATATTTGTGTGTGTGTATGTATGTATGTTATATATATGTTTCGCCATAAGGCATACAAATAGCTACAGTTTCACATGCAGCATACTAGCTAACACTTTATTTACACTTTTTTTTGTACACACTTTATTTTGTGCAACCTTTTTGTTTTTCCTTTTTGTACAATCCATACTAATATTATAAATGCGAAAGTGTGTGTGTTTGTGTGTATGTTTGTCCGTCGTTCACGTCGAAACGGAGCGACAGATTGACGTGATTTTTGGCATAGAGATAGTTTATGGGCCAGAGAGTGACATAGGCTACTTTTTATCCCGGGAAAATGCACAGTTCCCGAGGGAACAGCGCGCGATAACCGAATTACACGCGGGCGAAGCCGCGGGCAAAAGCTAGTAAAGAGTATAAACAAACAATCTTATAATTTAACTAAGGGGCTATATAGAACATTGTTTTTTACCCTAGAACATAATCAATTAATGAACTCTTTTAGTTCATTGATATTTCAATATTTCAATATTTTCAATACACCAAAAAATAAAAAAGTAGATCACATGCCCTACCGATTTGAACGTAAATGCTTCAGTCTAATCAATTACACCCGAGAAATAATAACTTAAAAGCAGACTAAATATTTTATTGTATTTTCGATTTACCTAAAAAACACGGTAGGTACCTATCTACCTACTAACTTTACTCATATTCCATAGATTCGAAGCATATGGACCTCCGCAAAGTAATGTCTGATTCAAAAAAATAATCAGCGATAATACGATACGGTATATAAGTGCCGATACGTCTCACTACTAAATACATAGGCCTCCTCGCAGAATGAGAATACTAAATATTGCTAAATTAGTATCGAATTATTCTTTGCGTAACCAATAGCTATATAACTATACGTGCGGTGCTCTACTTGTAACTATAATAGGATAATATATAAAAATAGAGACCTTTCTTTGCACTAAATCGATTAGACACATAACAATAATTATTATAAACATTGACATAAGGGTTTCACCCTCCGCTATGGTACACAAAAACTAGTCAAGTGCGAGCCGGACTCTCTCACAAAGGGTTCCGTAGCATTTATAAAATACTCAGTATTAAGACCGAGCAAAAACGCTGAAAAGTAACCTCATACCTTCCTCTCTTGAATTAATCTAAAAGTAGACGTCCGAGTGCTGGTCGCTATCCCAGAAGTAGGCATCTTTAATTTTATTAATAGTTGTAATAGCATTGTGTCATCTATTGGGCAAGCACTAACAGCCTTATTCATAAAAAACCTTAATTGAGGTTTGATTGGTCTGTTACTTAGCAGACTGATTAAGCTTGTTAGACGGTTGTCAAGAAGAATTCAGAAACGCTTGCTGGCAGTCTGCTAGTGGTTGAGCTGCTGATAGACGGATTAGACGCGTTATGTTGGCCATCTTGACAAATCAAAGACAAAAAATGGCCTCATCGATAATAAAAAAAAATTGTCAGCAGTGACAGCAAATTAGCAGGAAAAAAAAGCGAGATGTTTGTTTTCCCCGCCATTTCCGATCCGCATGTTTATGTTGTACCTAAGTGCAAAAAGCCGTAATTATGTTAATCATCGTAATTTTATTTTTTTCATATTTATCGTTAGTAAAGTAGCAGTAATAAATACCTAATTTAGAGGATTTTTAAATACAAATTCCTGAAAATATTTTTTCTGGATTTTTTTTAATCTTTGCGTAACCCTCCCTTCACTAAATAAGAAATATCTTCGGTATGGTTTTTTGCTCTTGTCAAAGTCAGCTGTTCAAACTTGTGGCAGCCATTTTGTGACTTAGCAGGGAGATAAAGGAGGGTCTACGGTCCTCTAACTTTAGCAGAGCCTTGATCGACTGATTAGCGCTAACAGACGTTTATGAATCATGTTTTTTAGCATCGGGCCTTCAAGGAGCCTTCAAGGAGGCTCTTATTTTTTATGAATAAGGCTGTAAGACATTTGGGTACCTCATATTACTTAGTTCTACCAAAGATGCAGTCGCTCGGCAGACGAATGAGGACAGTACACAAAAAAGGCACTCAATACTACGGGACAGTTACTGGTGCGTTGCCGATTTTCTGACAAGGATAAAATCTCAGTGAACAAGTGTATAGAAAAAAGTTGCGAGTGAACGGTAATGTGGAGGAGCGCTAACCGATGGAAGGAAACCTTGGAGATGCGTAAGATAGTAGAGCTCAGCGACGGTGGTATAAAAAATATATTATAGTAACCCTTAATATATGACATGTGCCAGTTGCAAGAAAAAAATCTCAAGACTGAAAGAAAATTCTAGGAACTTTCCGGAAACTTTTACGAAAATTTTGTAAGTTTCCGTTCAGCAAGTTTCCTGTAGGAATTTTCATAAATGTATTATGAGTAATACTATGTATCCAAATATTAACCAAGCATACCTTGGAAATGCCTTACACTATAAAAGTCGTGACATCCTTGTTTGCTTAAATTTATTCCAGAGAACTTTTCATGCAAAAAAATCGCAATTTTAGTAACTTCTCATCACTGCAATGCTATTCTTGACCGAAGTTCTGTTAAATTTACGATTGATCCCTAAAAACCCACCCCTTATTTCCGAACACGGAAACTGAAATGACTATATTTTTTATTTCAACCGCAGCGACAGGCTCGGCGCCGGCGCCGTTCCAAATTTGAATTTGAAAATACGCTGACGGCCATCATTAAAAATAGATCATAGACAAAGGTTTGGTATTAGTGCTTTTTTTCTTGTAATTTCAAAGCAATTACTTTAAAATAATTTGTATATAATAATGTTTCTTGTGGTTGATTCTTTAGGTTAGATGTTCAAGTTATGTGCCAAAGTTAATGTATGTATATGTTTGTATTGTTTAGGTATACATACTTTTGTATCATCATACTGCTATTATCAATGCGAAAGTTTGTTTGTATCTCCTTCACGTTCAACTGGACGGATTTGAGTGAAATTTGGTATGTAGATAGCCAGATATCGGGAATAACACATAGGCCACTTTTTACTCCAATTATATGGAATCGGCATAAAATCTCAAAATATCAAACACTGTTTTTAATGCAACGTCAATGAAGACCACAATCACTTAAAAAGCCGTGGTGGCCGAGTGGTTTGACCTCTGAGTTTTTCTAAATTCATGTGCAAAATTACATTAGATATTTACCATGAGCTTTACGGTGAAGGAAAACATCGTGAGGAAACCTGCAAAAACCTGAGAAGCAATTCAATGGTGTGTGTGAAGTTCCCAATCCGCACTGGGTCCGCGTGGGAACTACGGCTGGGATGATGATGACTCCTTTACGCTAAACGGCTGAACGGATTTTCGGTGACATTTGGTATGTGGATAGCTGGACATCTGGAATAACACACAGTGGCGAGTCGTTGTTCATAACTTAGTGTTCTAAGAGATCTTTGTACAATACAGTGGACGTCTTCCAGCTGATGATGATGATAAAACTTGTACATAAATAACATTACTTGATTGTCGGCGAAAAATTAATAATTCAAGGAATTATAATCATCATAATTATTACTTCTTTAATGACGATATTAACCTTAAAGAGTACATTGTTGTAATGAAGCAATCTTACTATACTACTTTTCATTTAAGGATAGATCAAATTGAGACTAGCATGCGCATATCACATTAATGATTTCAAATTAGACGACTGGATATCCAAGTGGTTAGAGAACCTCACTACAAAGCTTGAGGTCCCGGGTTCGATTCCCGGCCGGGGCAGATATTTGTATAAAATATGAATGTTTGTTCTCGGGTCTTGGATGTTTAATATGTATTTAAGTATGTATTTATCTATATAAGCATGTTGGTGTCAAGTGTCCCATGATATTTTTTGAAAATAGTGAGCTAGATTTATGTAGTTAGAGCCTTACTGTAACCACTTGCTCGCTGCAGTACGAATGGGCCGGCTCGACCGGGTTAGTACCACACTCCCGCAGAATACCGGCGTGAAATTGTAGTTTTGCTACTGTGTTTCGTACGGTGAGTGGGAGATCCGGAGTCAAATTGTCATTATTCCATACCAACTAGGCATAAAAAACAAACAATTAAAAGTTCGAATGCACAATACACCTAACACAATTATGGCAAATTGTCTGTTAAGATTTTAAAAGTCATTATTATATTGCTGAGTGGAGACCATTTCGGCTTCACATCATTATTTGTTTGTTCTTGTATTCTTTATAATTTTGTAAATGTGTTTTCTCTTTTTTTTGTCATGATGTGTTGGCTGAATAAACATATTTCTATTCTATTCTATTCTATATTTTTTTCTTAATAATCGTTTTTTTTACAAATAAATGGGGATTTTATAACATGTTACATTTGTTTACTTTTATTAAATGTTCTAGCTGCTGAAGTGAAATGTATGGTCTCACACGAAAGTTTTTTTGCATCTCATGTTGAGTCCCTCGCAGTTAAATACAACTTTGCTCCCTTATTGGATAAATAGCTATTTTTAAATATTGTTTCTAGCATGCTCCTGTGATATATTCTTAACTGGAACGAGGTATAGTTTAGTAGTTAACTCGCTAACAAACTAACACGCTGTAATAACCGCAAAAGCTTGCGGTGCGAGCAGTGGAATGTTAATTCATACAATTACGAACCTTGCTTTGAATAAACTCAAAGAATTTGTATGATTTTTGAGTCAATTATATTTTCTACGGATACTGTAGTCGAATTGGTCTAATTTTACAAATTTCAAAATTGACCCTTGATTGACCCCTATCTTGCCAGACGAAAAGTGCAGATGAAGCTAAAGGTGTATCTGGCACGATTTTTTATTTTTATTTGACTGGACAAACGCAAACGACTGCAAACGAGCAAGTGGGTCTCCTGATGGTAAGAGATTACCACCGCCCATAAACATCTGCAACACTAGGGGTATTGCAGATGCGTTGCCAACCTAGAGGCCTAAGATGGGATACCTCAAGTGCCAGTAATTTCACCGGCTGTCTTACTCTCCTCGCCGAAACACAACAGTGTAAGCACTGTTGCTTCACGGGAGGATTAGCGAGCAAGATGGTGGTAGCAATCCGGGCGGACCCTGCACAAAGTCCTACCACCTGCAAAAGAAGATTTAAAGAATTGTATAAAATACATTATAGTCAAAAATGAACTTTAGACTAAACGAGCACATTAATATCAAAAAACCGGTCAAGAGCGTGTCGGACACGCCCAAAACAGAGTTACGTAGCCATTACGAAAAAATTAAGTAATATTTTTCTAAGGATTTCGTATTTTATACGGAATCTTCCAATAGTTTAGGTATATTTTACACATTACGCGGCTATTTACTCATAAACTACTAATAATTCTCAAGCAAATTTAGCCGTTATAGTTTTCCTTGAAAGTTTGATATACTTACTACCATCCTGAATTTTTTCAAAATTTTCCACCCACCGGTTTAGATTTTAGAGGGGGGGGACGCTCGATTTTAATGAAAGTTTGCATTTTAAAGTTGAATATTTCGCAAACAAATCACTAAATCGAAAAATGGTTTTTGCAAACCCATAGTTTTAAAAGAACGATATCCCACACTATAGGATTGAATGAGAAATAAAAATCACCCCCACTTTACGTCTATGGGAGGTACACTAAACAATTTTTTTTTAAATTTTTATTGTACCATTTTTCGGCATAGTTTAGTTTAGAGTTCCGGAGCAAAAGTGGCAAAAACGGAACCCTTATAGTTTCGCCATGTCTGTCTGTCTGTCTGTCCTTCCGCGGCTTTGTCGTAATATGTATGTACATAAGTAAACTATGCCGACAAAATGGTACAATAAAAATTTCAATAACATTTTTTTAGTGTACCTACCTCCCGACTCAGACGTAAAGTGGGGGTGATTTTTTTTCTCATCCAACCTTGTAGTGTGGGGTATCATTGGATAGGTCTTTTAAAATCATTAGGGGGTTGCTAAAACGATCAGTGATTTGATTGCAAAATATTCAACTTGAAAGTGCGAATTTTCATTAAGGAGCGTCCCCCTCTTAAATTTAAACCAGTGGGTAGAAAAATTAAAAAAAAATCAAAATGGTAGTAAGTATATCAAACTTTCAAGGAAAACTATAACGGCTAAGTTTGCTTGAGAATTATTAGTAGTTTTAGAGTAAATAGCAGCCTAAGGTATAAAATGTACCTAAACTTGGAAGATTCCGTATAAAATACGAAATCCTTAGAAAAATAAAATATTAAGTTAAATAAGTAATGGCTACGGAACCCTATTTTGGGGCTGTCCGACACGCTCTTGGCCGGTTTTTTGTATAATATAAACTTAACCTAACCTAAAAAGCAACCTGTAGGTAACATTTAAAACAAGTTCGCCTAATTATTAGTTTCAGTAAATATTATTTGAACATTATCTATATAATCTATAAATATTATAAATGCGACAGTTTGCAAGTCTGTTTATTTGCTACCTCTTTACGTCTAAACCGGTGAACCGATTTAGCTGAAATTCGGTACACGGATAGTTCGAGTCCCGTGTAAGGACATAGAATAGTTTAAGTTTTTAATCTCGGGAAATTGTAAAGTTCCCCCGGGATAGCGATAAACGAATTCTACGCGGACAAAGTCACGGGCAACAGCTAGTTATCTATGTAGTGAAGTATTACTTTTAACCCCCTACGCAAACAGAGGGGTGTTATAAGTTTGACTCCAATATCTGTCTATCTGTCTGTCTGTCCGTGGCATCGTAGCTCTCAAACGAATAGACTAATTTCCATGTGGTTATTTTTAAGTGAAAGCGAGTTTTCTTGTGGTATTTCTTAGCTATGTTTGATAAAATCTGTTCACCTGTTTTTGAGATAATGTACTTAGAAAAGACAATATCAGGGGTTTTTTTTTACTTTTATAAGTTGGTTAGGTTATGTGTACACTTGGTGTACCGTGTAAAGCGTCGTAGAATAAGCTAAGCTTTAGTTCTGTGGCAAAAACCAAGTTAGACTGTACCCCTTGAATTCTAACCACCCTCCTCTCGCGTCACCGCTCACACACAATACAATTGATTCCCTACTACCCTCTTTCGTCGCACAATTTCACCCAAATTGGGCCTTTTATGTATTGAGAAAATTCAAGACAATTTTTCCGTTCAAACTAGTGGAAACTTTATTAAGCTCTTTGTTGGTTTTTGGAGGGACGGATCATTGTTTTCTTTTGTAGCAAAAATGATATAAAAATTGGTAATATTTAGACACTTCTATTTGTAACAGGTAAGTACGTGTCTAAAAATAAAATTTAGTAATAACCAACTATAATAAAAATATATAATAAAAGCCGTGGTGGCCTAGTGGTTTGACCTATCGCCTCTCAAGGTTCGTGGGTTCAAACCCCGGCTCGCACCTCTTGAGTTTTTCGAAATACATGTGCGTAATTACATTTGAAATTTACCACGAGGTTTGCGATGTACGAAAACATCGTGAGGAAACCTGCACAAACCTGCGAAGCGATTCAATGGTGCGTGAGAAGTTTCCAAAGTTGAAAAACTGTCGACTTTATCATTTCAAAGTTAAATTTTAGTACGAGTAGGCATCAGTTCTTTTTAATCCCCAATAAAAAAGGGATGTTATGAAGTTTGAAGTGAATATCTGTTTGTCTGTCTGTCGATGGCACTGTAGCATCAGAGTTTTTGTCACGTGTAAACGAGTTTCCTTATGGTGCTTTTTAGCAATGTGTAATAAAAATCGGTTGAGTTATTGTTTAAACTTTGTACCTAATGGCAAATAATTTGAAATGACTTAAAAATGAACCTAACCTAAGCCAATCTGTAGATTACACGATCAATTTTCTTTTCATATCTGGTTTATTAACGAAAAGTTATATCAAAGTCAAAGTCAAAATATCTTTATTGAATTTAGGCTATAACAAGCACTTACGAATGTCAAAAAAAATCTACCGTCGGTTCGGAAAAACCTCTGTTGAGTAGAATCCGGCTAGAAACTCAACGAGGTATATTTTTTTTGTAAACAACAGATTTACAATATTACTAGCTTTTTCCCGCGGCTTCGCCCGCGTGTAATACAATATTATAAATGCGAAAGTGTGTGTTTGTATGTTTGTGTGTATGTCTGTCCGTCTTTCACGTCGAAACGGAGCGACGGCTCGACATGATTTTTGGCATAGAGATGGGCAAACATACACACAAACACACACACTTTCGCATTTATAATATTAGTATGGATTATATGATATCTGTAGATACATCACAAGTATTTAAAACAGCTTTATTTTTAACACAGTAGTAGTATATTATATCAAGTGATCATTATGTGTTTCGTCGTCTATTATTCTTTTTAATTTAATTCCCTGTTTTTTACCTACTTTTATTGTTAAATAAAATGTATCCATTACTTCTTTTTAAACATTATTTATTTTTACACGTCGCAATAAATCATAAAAAATCGAGTCAGATTTAAAATTTGCGTAAATAACCTCCAATGTACGGTAAACTTACGTCAACTAAGTAATTTCTCACACCCACTAAAATCAAAGAAAACCGCCATTAGTTAACTCGAATAACGCCATTTAAAATCACATTTACATAGCCCTGTCAACTGTCATAAATAAAATTAATGTTATCAACTTTTTGTCACTTAGAAACTACCAACCATTAAAACAGAGCCGTCATTCCCCTTTTGTTGAACTAAAACATCTACCAAATTTGGTTATAAAACGAAACGTGACAGTTCAAAATAAAATGGTGGTCTACACCTTAATGTGCACACGTAAAGAACTCCAAGCACTATTATCGTCTCGCTTACTCCAGTAATAACAGGCGTGTTAAAACGAGACAAGCGTTTAAAGAGGGTCGTATTGCATATCATTAAGAGTTATAAGAGCACGCGGAATGCTGTCGTCTCTTTTTTTTCTATAGCTAAGTAGGATGGAAGAGGGGGATAAGTATATGGTGTTATGAAATATGATTATGTACTTTTTGCCTCGGAAAATATTTATGGTGACGTTAAAGCAGTTTAGAGAATTTATAATGGCAGACCTACTAATAGGTTTGATTTTAAGGTGGTTTTATTTATTAATTGATAGATTTGAAATGAAACTAGGTAGAATTATGTCCCTACTTATGGGTACTTAACGTCATTTATTCATGTTTTGCTGTCTCTGTCTGTTTTTTCTATCATCGTAGAGCTAATCAATATTTTTCATTTAGATACCTACTTACTTGAAATGAGTGATTTTGGCATAGTCTTTTTTCTCGTACAAAAAAAATGTTTATAATATGTGCATTGTCATTTACAATCGTCTTTCAGATAGTTTGAGGATGCTGAATGGTAATGCTTTTAGACGATGCCTCACAACCTGGCTCTTAGATAAGTGTTTTTATAGCGTTAAAATGTATCTCGACAATTGACATAATTTGTATAATTTTTGTTGTTTATTCTAAGGACCCCCTCTATTTCTTACTGTATTGTCATTATATTATTATTATTGACAATTATTATTATTGAAAATTAGGAATATTTGACCAACAGTGGTGTAGCGGTATAGCACGCGGTACGGAATACCGAGGACCTGGGTTCGATTCCCAGTGTTGGTCTTATTTTTCTGGTTTTTCGGTGCCTCTATATTTCAGTTTGTATTTTCAATTTAGGAATATTTCCATTGTCATTTTTCTTTGTCATTGCTTTGATTTTATGGCATTGTTAATAATATAAAACTGTAACTGTAACTACTCTCAATAATTTGCACGCCTGCATGCAGGCTGAATACATTGGATATGAAACTATAACATAACATCTTTGTGTGTTCTAGTAAATAAACATTTCTGATTTCTGATTTCGTAACTATGGCCTGGGAATGGCCGCAATAATTACGCGTTCGGTTACGTGGGTGCACACTCACCGGGTTCAGCTGAAAACCATCGCTGCAGCCCTGGTTACAGGGCTACGGCACATGCTGAGCTGAGTCCTTTTGCATCACACTACAGCACAATATCTCTTATTTTCCTCTCTTCTCCTATTTATGTTTTTACTGTGTTTTTGTTGTGATGTAGTGTGTTTTTCTTGTCATAAATGTTGTGTTTGAATTTGAGTTGAGTTTGAAAGTCCAGTGTACTAAATACATCAAAATGTTTTAATTTAGACGCGCGCTCATTACTAATTTTATATGATTTAAATTTGGGTTTTATTCCGCGTACCTTTGGTTTTAGAGACGCTCGATATTTCGGCACAGTTGCATGCGCCATGATCACGAGAAGAGCTTCTCTAAATTCGAATTCAAATCATTTTATTCAGTAATAAATAGACCGCAATGAGCACTTTTACACGTCATTTTTTAAACTACCAGCGCTTTCGGAAAGACCATCATTGCCAAGAAGAATGCGCTGCAAGAAACTTGGCAGCCATTTTTTTTAAATAAAATAATTACAAAGAAATGGTAGGTACACAGAATAAAACCCAAATTTAAACCATAAAATTACTAAATACATAATTATGATAAATAAAATTTTCAGCTGTTCTTGATCCTACCTAATATTATAAATGTAAAAAAATGTGTGTGTGTGTGTGTTCTAAGTGCCTATACCCGTATGAATCTCAAAAGGAAGATATATATTTACGGAATGTATTAAGTCGTCATCATAGCCAATAGGACGTCCACTTTTGGACATATAGGGCCTCCCCCATAGACCTCCAGTTGCTTCGGTCTGAAGCGGCCTGCATCCACTGTGAACCGGCGGCTGCGCGAAATAATAGGTATATAAGTAAAATGAAATTAAAGAAAGTGGGCCTCAATTTCATAAAAAATTAGTTACATGTCGTTATTTTTCCACCCCTACTCTTTTAATTCCATTGATTTTTCCCCCTACTGACCCTACAGCCCTTGAGGGGTCAAAGCCCGTCGCTGGATTCATGTCAAGGGTCCAAGTAGGTATTTATCCGACACAGGGAACTAATCAACTGCCTGTAATATTTTTGTATTAATTTTTAACCCCCGGCACAAAGAAGGGGTGTTATGAGTTTGACGCCGATATCTGTGTATGGCATTATAGCTCTCAAAGTAATGGACCACTATCGAAGCGGTTTTTTGAGTGAAAGCGAGTTTTCTTGCGGTTTCATTATCGATTCAGGCATTTTTGGGATATTGAATTTTTAAAATGACACTGTCGGGGGGTTTTTCAACTAAATTCATCCCAGCTTATATACGTCCCACTGCTGGGCACAGGCCTCCTCTCAGAACAAGAGGGCTTGGGCCATAGTTCCCACGCGGGCCCAGTGCGGATTGGGAACTTCACACGCACCATTGAATTGCTTCGCAGGATAGTGCAGGTTTCTTCACAATGTTTTCCTTCACCGCAAAGCTCGTGGTAAATTTCAAATGTGATTCCGCACATGAATTTCTAAAAGCTCAGAGGTGCGAGCCGGGGTTCGAACCCACGACCCTCTGCTTGAGAGGCGATCAAACCACTTGGCCACCGCGGCTTCAATAAAATAATAAGAATAAGTTGGTTTATTTATTTTATTTTATTTTATTAATTAAAAAGCTTTTATTTATGCTCACCTGTCCATGTGATTGAGTGTAGGTAATTAAGTCTGAAAAGAGAATTCAAATAATTTTTTTTTTTATTTGACTGGATGGCAAACGAGCAAGTGGGTCTCCTGATGGTAAGAGATCACCACCGCCTATAGACACCTGCAATACCAGGGGGATTGCAGATGCGTTGCCAACCTAGATGCCTAAGATGGGATACCTCAAGTGCCAGTAATTTCACCGGCTGTCTTACTCTCCACACCGAAACACAACAGTGCAAGCACTGCTGCTTCACGGCAGGATTAGCGAGCAAGATGGTGGTAGCAATCCGGGCGGACCTTGCACAAGGTCCTACCACCTGCAAAATTATACCTGCGTCTCATGTCTTTAATTTCAGCGCTTGAAATTTTGGGTTTTTTTTTACTCTTTATTATGAAAATGCAGTGTTGTTTTATGCAGATCCCTTGGAAATATTGGAATATAAAACTACGGTAGGTACCTACTGGTACGCAAAGGCCATGGCAGGGTCAGGGAACATCTTGTGCCTTTATAGCTTTTCCACTTGATTTTTTTTCTGATGATAGGTCGCGACGTCACTTTCTTTTTTTTATGAATCAAATATGTAGGTAAGGAGACTGGCCTGTGACTACGTTTTGGTAATTATTATGATGTTAGTGTCCTTTTTTGAACTGAAAATTGTGAAGGTTTCACTTTATTTTAATGTTTTTTTTTTTTCAATGTATGATGACCAGATAGTACTAAAGGAAGACCAGCAACGTTCCTTAGAGCGGCACATTGCTGATTTGGGACCATTTCGTGACATGCATATAAATAAAATAATATAATATAATATAATTTATAAATTTCCCGAAATATAAATCACTGAATTCTACACACGAAATTTTGTACTTACCGGTATTTTCCATACAACGTAAATGAGAGGATTACATTGTTTATTTTGGTGAATTTTTTGAAGTTGAAGTATTAAAACAATGATTATAAAATACATCTCGCGTATTGAAAACAGTATTTTCATCTTTAACTCTACTAAGTAAAATTTAACCCCTATAATGCCTCACGATATGACAACCCCTCCCCGGCGAGACCTCCCCTCTGCTGTATGTATGTATACCGCCCCGTCGGTTGCCATGGCAACCCACCCCCTCTGTACATGGGGGTGCTTTAAATTAATTCTGGTTTTGGTTATTTAATGTAGTTGACTTTGGTGGCTATTTTGGGATTTTATGTTAAAATAAATGTTAACAGTTTATTTAGATATACATTTTAGAATAAATAGGTAAAAGAGACAGCGTAAAATTTTGTTCCATGTTTCTAACAACAAACAAACTAATTGAAGGCCGAGACTTCGAAAAGAATCCTGCGAGAACAATGCAATTCTCTGGGATCAAAAGTACAATACATGTAAGGCTATTAATTATCTGCGTGCCAAGTTTAATTGAGCCATTTTTAGGGTTCCGTAGCCAAAACGGCACAAAAAGGAACCCTTACAGTTTCCTCATGTCTGTCTGTCTGTCTGTCTGTCCGCGGCTTTGCTCAGGGACCATCAATGCTAGAAAGCTGTAATTTTGCACGAATATATGTCGCAGGGATATGATAAAAACAGGGATTTCATCAAATCAGGGATGATAAAAAACCCGGGAAATACATCGCGTTGTATCATTTCCCTTGCGAAATTCAGTGATTTGATCAAGTCTCCGAGCCGTTTTAGGGGAATGATAGAACTATAGCAATGGCCGATGGATTTCTTTATTTCCCTTAGCAATTTGATCAAATCCCTGGGCTGTTTTAGGGAAAAGATAAAACGAGTTATTTAAGTCAACTAGATTCGAACATTTTACTAAACACGTCAAGTGATTTGATGAAATCCCTAACCTCTACCTCAGGGATATGATCAAGTCCCGTGAGATGATAAAAAAACATCGCGTTGTATCATTTCCCTTGCGGAATTCAGTGATTTGATCAAGTCTCCGAGCTGTTTTAGGGTAATGATAGAATTATGGCAATGGCCGATGGATTTCATCATTTCTCATAGCGATTTGATCAAATCCCTTAGCCGTTCCGTACAAACCTGTAGGTAATAACTTTAAAATTCATCATCATCATCATGTCAGCCGAAAGACGTCCACTGCTGGACATAGACCTCCCCCAAGGCTCTCCACTCAGACCGGTCTTGTGCTTTCCGCATCCACCGCGATCCCGCGATCTTAACCAAGTCGTCGCTCCATCTTGTTGGAGGCCTACCGACAGCAGCTGGACTTTAAAATTATTAAAAACATTTTAATTATGTGGTGTAACTATAATTTACGGTTTTCGTAATTTTTCCTTTATCTGTGCTATAAGACGTTGCTTCGTACCAAATTTCAAAATTCTGAGTTCACGGGAAGTACCCTGTAGGTTTTGATTCCCTTGCGAGTTTCGAAAATTTGCGGCATAAACGGCTGTATCTTTTGATTGCGTTGGCTTAGAAGTTTGATTTTTTCACAGCTTCAAGGGACAGTAGATCTGAGTATTTGATACAAATTTCAGCTTGATACCTTTACGCGTTCCTGAGAAAAAGGGTCCTGACAGACGGCCGGACGGACAACAAAGTGATCCTATAAGGGTTCTATTTTTTCCTTTCGAGATACGGAACCCTAAAAACAAGTTTAGTTAAACCTACTATTAAATATGCTAAGTACTTATACATAAAATACGCTGCAAGAAATTCGAGGCTCTGAAAGTCACTAAAAGCTTCAGACTGCGACGCTGTTGGGGCGAGCTTTTACTAGCTACGACACGATAACTTGACGATCTAATTTTTTAATGTCTCTACCAGGGATGTTATGGCGCTCCGTATCCGTAACCGAAACTATCGGATATCCGAAAAAAAGAACTATCTACTAAAAATTTCGGATAGGGGCGGAGTCAAAATGCGACATGTTGTGACAGGTTTTTGTTTTTGCCCGGCCGAGCCATGATCATATAATTAAAACATAGATCATACTCGTCAAAATGAACAACATTAGTTCAGCGACTTTTAAAAATAATTAGTTTTTTAATTTTTATTACACTTTAAAGTTTATTAGAAGAATCAATGTAAAGCAAAATGCTTGATGTTTGTAGCGTGATAGGCGACGTCAGTGGTGTTCTAGGATGGCGTACATTGATAGCAGTATTTAATTTCTATGAAAAAAGGAAAATCTAAAGACTCCATTATTTTTTAAAGTCGCTGAACTAATGTTGTTCACATTGACGAGGACGACCTATGTTTTTTGACTCCTATTACAAGCCACACCTGGTATATTCCTATTAGAAAGCAAACTCTTTATTCTACGAAAGAAAATAAATAAAAATACAATAAAAAATTACAAAATTATACGAGTAGGTGTTTAAGCCTTAGTTTGCGTATACGTTTAAGTTGTTTTTTTTTGTTTTTTTTTATTGTATTTCTAAAAGGTAAACTCAGCATGCAAATCTTAAACTAATTACATAGTGCAAGGGGTAAGTACCTACATAGCTTCGTGGAAGTTAACAGTATTAAGTTTTAACTAATAACTAATATTAAGCAAAAAACAAAAAACATAATAAACAATAACAATAAACAGTGTTATTTTGGCGGACTAGGTAAGGTCAGCGCGTTTTTGGAGAATTCTAACCATTTTGCCAGGTGTGTCGAAGTGTATCTCAAGGCCTGTGCATTCATTTGCTATGCGACACATTCGGCTTACTTACAACTTTTCAATGATCATCACCATCATATCGGCCGTAGGTAGGATGTTCAGTGTTGGACTTATGCCTCCCCCATAGGCCTCCAGTTGTCTCGGTTGGAAGCGGTTTGCACTTTGAACCCGCGATCGTCCTAATAGTTGTCAACTTTAATCTTGTGTCACAGCAATAGAGATGACAGCAGCGTGTCGTCTATTGGACATTGGTGTTTCGAGCATTCGGACGTTTAGCTTAATTATTTTTAAACAATTTCAATTCAACGTACAAATAGTATTAATAGTATAGTATTGGAAGCCGTGGTGGCAGAGTGGTTTGACCTATGGCCTCTCAAGCAGAGGATCGTGGGTTCAAACCTCGGCTCGCACCTCTGAGTTTTTCGAAATTCATGTGCGGAATTACATTTGAAATTTACCACGAGCTTTACGGTGAAGGAAAACATCGTGAGGAAACCTGCACAAACCTGCGAAGCAATTCAATGGTGTGTGTGAAGTTCCCAATCCGCACTGGGCCTGCGTGGGAACTACTGCCCAAGCCCTCTCATTCTGAGGGGAGGCCTGTGCCCTGCAGTGGGACGTATATAGGCTGGGATGATGATGATGATGATGATGTACAAATAGTATTGACCACAGAACTCGTAAATAAACGGGATAGAAATGATCATAAATATCGGAACTTATAAAATTCTTCAAGAAACGCCCCTCTACAATAATGTGGATCGCGGAAGCATTGTTTAAGCAACATTTTTACGCGAAGCATTGTACTGTCACAATCTTATATATTTCATAACCATAGTCATCATAGTTATCTCGGCCTATAACGGGTGTGGCCTGTAATATGAGCATATAATTAAAACATAGATCATACTCCTCAAAGTGAACAACATTAGTACAGCGACTTTTAAAAATAATGAGTTTTTTTAATTTTTATTACACTTTTAAGTTTGTTCGAAGAAGCAATGTAAAGCAAAATGCTTGATGTTTGTAGCGTGACAGGCGACGTCAGTTGGGTTCTGATGGCGTACATTGATAGCAGTATTAATTTTTGTATGAAAAAACGACAACTCAAAGACTCCATTATTTTTAAAAGTCGCTGCAATAATGTTGTTCAGTTTGATGAGGACGATCTATATTTAAAGTATTACAGGCCACACCCGATATACGAGTACGTATCAATGCATTGCTCAGGCCTCCACTCAACGAGAGGGCTATGCCCATAATTCCCACGCGGGCCCAGCACCCTTGACCGGTATTTATGCTACCAGCACTTACGAAAAAAACCATCATTGCCAAGAAGAATGCACTGCAAGAAACTTGGCAGTTCATTACAGCTCAAGCCCTACACTACGAAACGCAAAATTCGAACTATCTTGCCATCCCACTGCCGCTTATATTATTTAATTCGAGAGTGAGAGGGATGGTACGATACGAACTTCCATTTTCGAATTTCATAGTAGCCCTCCAGGGATCCGAGATGTTCATCAAATCATAAATAGTCGTAGTTCACTACAGACGACTCATACCTTAAGCCGAGAATAATCGTGCAAGTTGGATTCATATAAAGAAAGAAAGAAAGAAAATTTTTATTCGTGACATTACATGACGTGAAGTGACATGGATAAGAATAATAATAATAAAAACAGAAACAGAATTCGCGCTGTCATCGTTCATCCACCATTACATCTCATATTTCGTTTTCTAGAATTTCATTATCATATCATGGGACACTTGACACCAATTGACCTAGTCCCAAACTAAGCAAAGCTTGTACTATGGATTTGGATACTAGGCAACGGATAGACATACTTATATAGATAAATACATACTATTAAAAATATTTTATTTGTCAAACAATATATATAAAGTATTACATTAAGCCCACTAAAAATTAAACTAAACAATACATACTTAAATACATATTAAACATCCAAGACCCGAGAACAAACATTCGTGTTATTTACACAAATATCTGCCCCGGCCGGGATTCGAACCCAGGACCTCAGGCTTCGTAGTCAGGTTCTCTAACCACTTAGCCATCCGGTCGTCAAAATTACATTGCGGCGCTCGATTGACCACAAGGTACAATAAATAAATAAATATCACGGGACAATTCACACCAATTGACCTAGTCCCATTGATGGCGTCCGCGGACCGGGAGACGAGCTGTCGGTAGGCCTCCAACAAGATGGAGCGACGACTTGGTTAAGATCGCGGGATCGCGGTGGATGCGGAAAGCACAAGACCGGTCTGAGTGGAGAGCCTTGGGGGAGGCCTATGTCCAGCAGTGGACGTCTTTCGGCTGACATGATGATGATGATGATGACCTAGTCCCAAAGTAAGCTTAGCAAAGCTAAACAATAACTCGTTGGCTTTACGGCCTCGCAATGTAATGCAACTTGCACGATTTTTCTTGCAAGTCTAAACTCGGTTTTAGAAATGACGTACGAATTTTAGTTTCAATCAAAACTAAAACAGACTTAACAAACTAGAGTGCGTTTGAATCCCTCGAACGTTGGAGGGTGCTCGAACGCTCAAAAGCGCTCATACGCTCAAATGCTCGACTGCTATTGTGATCGAGCATTGTTACCCGGCTTCGTTACTTGTATTGTTTTGAGAGTTTTTTCATTAATTGCTTAGGGCTGTGCTAGGATACGTTGAAAGTTAAAAGATGCGGCCCTCTCGGAAAATACTACGATATCTTTATAACTAAGAAGGCATTTTTGAAATCACAATTTCAATTTTTGAACATAAACTACTAACTAATGATATTATAACGGATAACTCACGTCTTAAACCGAGTTTAGCTCGACATGTTAATAATAAAAAAAATGATAATAAAAATGACGATAAAAATGCGGGTAGTTGTGCGCCGGTGTTAGTTTCGTCGGACAGTCGTGCGCGCAGAGCGGTGGCGCGTAATGTGCGTGTTGCGGCAGCCGCCGAGTCGCGTACTCCTAAGAGGAAGGGCTACGAAATAGCCCGAAACATGTTGAGCTAAACTCTGTTTAAGACGTGAGTTATCCGTTATAACATCGTTTAACACAATTTCAATGCATTATTTAGTCGTATGTTACTGTATCGTATTCTATAAGAAAATATTGTATTGTCTTGTGAAACTCTTTATTGTATATACAACACATGAAATTAACAGAAAACAGGGTAATAAGATTTACAAAGGCGAACTTATCGCTTAAAAATATCTCTTCCAGTTAACCTTTGAACGATTGACAGGATATCAGAAATAAGAGTAGACACGACGAGTACAATGAAAAGAAAAAAAGAACCGAAGTTTTAAATACTTCATCATCATCATCATCCCAGCCTCTAACGTCCCACTGCTGGGCACAGGCCTCCTCTCAGAACAAAAGGGCTTGGGCCATAGTTCCCACGCGGACCCAGTGCGGATTGGGAACTTCACACGCACCATTGAATTGCTTCGCAGGTTTGCGCAGGTTTCCTCACGATGTTTTCCTTCACCGCAAAGCTCGTGGTAAATTTAAAATGTAATTCCGCACATGAATTTCGAAAAACTCAGAGGTTTAAATACTTACAGCCTTATTCATAAAAAGTTAGAGCCTCCTTGAAGGCTCCTTGAAGGCCCGATGCTAAAAAACATGATTCATAAACGTCTGTTAGCGCTAATCAGTCGATCAAGGCTCTGCTAAAGTTAGAGGACCGTAGACCCTCCTTTATCTCTCTGCTAAGTCACAAAATGGCCGCCACAAGTTTGAACAGCTGACTTTGACTAGAGCAAAAAACCATAGGTACCGAAGATATTTATAGTGAAGGCAGGGCTACGCAGATTAAAAAAAAAAACAGGAAATTTATTTTCAGGAATTTGTATTTAAAAATCCTCTAAATTAGCAACAATAAATTAACAATAAATATGAAAAAAAAATTAGGATGATTAACATAATTATGGATTTTTGCACAACATAAACATGCGGATCGGAAATGGCGGGAAAACAAACATCTCGCTTTTTTTTTTTTTTCCTGGTAATTTGCTGTCACTGCTGTCAATTTTTTTTTTAAATTATCGATTAGGCCATTTTTTGTTTTGATTTGTCAAGGTGGCCAACATAACGCGTCTAAATCCGTCTATCAGCAGCTCAACAACTAGCAGACTGCTAGCAAGCGTTTATGAATCATACTTCTTGACAACCGTCTAACAAGCTTAATCAGTCTGCTAAGTAACAGACCGATCAAACCTCAATTAAGGATTTTTTATGAATAAGGCTGTTATTGTTTATCAATAAAATAAATAATAAATCACATGGGACAATTAACATCAATTGAACCAGTCCCAAACTAAGCATTGTTTGTCTATGGGCACTAAGCAACGGGTAAACATAATATTTATGTACATCATCATCATCCCAGCCTATATACGTCCCACTGCTGGGCACAGGCCTCCTCTCAGAACAAGAGGGCTTGGGCTATAGTTCCCACGCGGGCCCAGTGCGGATTGGGAACTTCACACGCACCATTGAATTGCTTCGCAGGTTTGTGCAGGTTTCCTCACGATGTTTTTCCTTCACCGCAAAGCTCGTGGTAAATTTCAAATGTAATTCCGCACATGAATTTCGAAAAACTCAGAGGTTTAAATACTTATTGTTTATCAATAAAATAAATAATAAATCTCATGGGACAATTAACATCAATTGAACCAGTCCCAAACTAAGCATTGTTCGTCTATGGGCACTAAGCAACGGGTAAACATAATATTTATATACATAAATAAGATAAATTACTAAACGCCCCAGACTAGAGAACAAACATACGTATTATCGGATTTCGAGATCTAGCCCGGGACCTCAAGCTAGCATATATGTATAATGCATAGTCAGGTTCTCCATCACTTTGGCTTGATCATTTAAAATTAAATATTAATTAAATACTTTATTAATTAAACCGATACTTCTGGCGCATCACTAGCCGTAGTAATTATCGCCCACCAATAATTAGTTACGCTGTGGGCGCATCTGTCACCAGAACCAATGTACAGTCGGGAGCAAAACTACTAGTGTCGTAATATAATTATACCAGGTAGTAGATATAAAGTCGTTATTGACGACCGCGACCGGATGGCCAAGTGGTTAGAGAACCTGACTACGAAGCTTGAGGTCCCGGGTTCGATTCCCGGCCGGGGCAGACAGTTGTATGAACAATACTTATTTTTGTTCTCGGGTCTTTGATGTTTAATACGTATTTAAGTATATTTATCTATATAAGTATGTTTATCCGTTGCCTAGTGTCCATAGTACAAGCTTTGCTTAGTTTGGGACTAGGTCAATTGGTGCAAGTGTCCCATGATATTTAAAAAAAAATGAAAAGAGCTAGTCAAGGAAGAAACCAACAGAGATCAACAACAGGACTGACCCAAGCACCCCGCTGGACCTAACAGGAGAATGTATGCTCCTCACCCGGCTTTTCAGCAAATGGCTGACGCGAGACTGTGGTAAACTCCAGGGCCTCCAGGGAGTTGAGGATGAGGATGTGCAGCCACAGAATATATAAGAATAAGAATAATTTATTCGCTATTCGCCAAAAAGTTTTATAGTACATAATTACAAGTTATGACAAAACAAAAAAATAAAACATTAAAAAAATAAAAGCAAGTTTTTGCGAAGTCGCAAAACGGTCCCAGCTCAGCATAGTGTTGGCTGAGCAGGCCAACGCTGGTCTTCTGCTGTGACCGCTCGGCGGCTTCATGGAAGGCGAAAATCCAAATAAAATAAAATGTTAAGTCATAATCATGATACCAGATTACTAATGTATGGGCAAAAAACTTTTCCCAAGGTATCACATCCCAAAATATATTACTCAAATTATCATTTGGCAAAAAATCATTTGCCAAAAAAACTTATCGCAATTTTATGGCAAATTATTGTTTCTCAAATAATTACTTAGTCATGTTTCATATATTACCAAGTTTTATTTAGTCAAATGTATCGTTTGGCATAACTCTTACCAAAATATCGCATGACATAATAACCTAATTTTCTGGGAGCAGTTCATTTCTGTGAGAGGCGCAGTTCTAACCTAACCTAACCTAACCTACCTTTCTGATAGCAGTTCGTTTTTGCGGGGGACGCAGTTTTAACCTAACCTAACCTACTTTTCTGGTAGCAGTTCGTTTTTGTGGGCGACTCAGTCTAACCTCATCTACTTTCCTGATAGCAGTTCGTTTATGTGGAAGACGCAGGTCTAACCTAATCCAACCTACTTTTCTGGTAGCAGTTGGTTTCTGTGGTTGGTTTGTGCGATATGTCATTTTGAACAAACATTTTTTTGGAATACAATATTAACCAAAAGAAACCGTTTCCTTAATAAACGTTTGTCGTAACAAAATTTGACAAGGTAAAATTATGCCAAACGATAATTAGACCAAATGAATAAAATACGAAATGTAAATATGCTAAGGATTCGTTTGGAAAATGAAACTACTGCGATAAGTTTTTTTGGGAAGTGAAATTTGGCGAAAAATATTTTGACGAAACGGCAGTAAACCCATGATACCTACAATGTAACGTGAGAGAATAATAATTACCAAAAACAATAAAAAGGAAACAACTGTATTGTCATAATATTGTCATCGCGATTGTACCAGCAAGATGTCATTGAGGACAAGATGGCTGCCACCGCAATGTTCACTCGACTACCGACAGACGGACAAACCGACTCGCATACTGACATTCTATTGCAATCGTGATGTTAAGGCATTATTTGATTATATCTCTACTAGACGTTGCGCGCGGCTTTGCACGTGAAATCAATAAATAGATATATTAAAATTCCGGGATTTTATGAAATGGGAGTTGTCATGGGAATTCCCAAAAATTTCATCGTTGTGTTCATTGACGTTGCGTTAAAACAGTCTTTATTTAGGCCCCTTAACAATATCGAAATTGGTTTGTAATAATGAGAGTTTTCACAGAAGCGAAATGTCGCTAGATGGTGTTGGTATCGTGAGATCGGTTTGACGTTTGCTCGCGATTGGCTCATTTAGGTATTGAACCAATCACGAGCAAACGTCAAACGGACCTCACGATCCTAAAACCCTCTTCGCCTCTGTGAATATCCACATAGACATATCAATAAAAAAAAAGAATAATTGCCACAAACACTGAATGGATGCCACAAGACGGATGGCGACGTCGGGATAGGCCCAGACGGTGGTTGCGGGACGACCTGGACATATTTCTCGACGACTGGCCTCAGGCTGCTTTGGATCGGGAGGAATGGAGGACATGGGGGGAGACCTTTGCCCAGCAGTGGGACAATCCAGGCTAAACGATAATAATAATAAATTAATAAATTTTACGGGACACTTGACACCAATTGACCTAGTCCCAAACTAAGCAAAGCTTGTGTTATGGGTACTGGCGATGGATAAACATACTTAAGTAAATAGATAGATACTTAAACATATAATTATCAAACATCCAAGGCGAGCACAAATATTCATATTACACAAATATCTGCCCCGACAAGGCCCCGACCGTCGAACCTGGGACCTCAAGCTTCGTAGTCAGGTTCACTAACCACTGTGCTATTTGGTCGTCGAAAAAATAAAAAAGGCATTGTTTTTTTTAGACATTCCTAATTGTAATTTATACAGACAAACTGACGATGGAACTATAACTTAACTATAACTTAAACCTACTTATAGTTTATAGTTTTTTAATAGTAGGTCAACGTCTCGGAAACGCCTTTGTCGCAAAAAGACCAGCAATAACCGCTCGAACCGCTGCAATATTCAAATAGATAGCCATTATGGAACCTGTGTCCATTGCACTGGTGTACGATTTCGATCAGCTCACAGAATCTCTAACAACCTGACTAAAATAACCTGACCATCTTATCAAATTTGGAAATCTCCCGACATTGTCATTTCAACGTTCAATATCACAAAAACGACCAAATCAATATTGATCAAACATAGCTAAGGACCACTGCAAGAAAATTCGCATGAAGCGTGAAGAAATAATAAACACACACACACACACACACACACACACACACACACACACACACATAAAGCGATAGAGATAGAGAGAGAGGAGAGAGAGAGAGAGAGAGAGAGAGAGAGAGAGACACGTATACTCTCAAAATTTCGCGTTCAAAATTCGTTAATCGCCATCCCGCAAGAACTACGCAATTTTTCTGGATAATAACTATCCTATGTCCTAAACTATCTCTATACCGAATTTCATCTAAATCGGTTCAGCGGATTAGACGCGCCGATTGAGATCTGACTTTTGCCGATGGAAAACAATTACACACTACATACATCTGTAGTACCCAGGTAGTACTTGAAACGCCCTTTTGTACTACAAGAGAGAGCTCTCTACAAACGGAGATCTATCACTTCGTTTCTGTACTTAGTAATCTAAAGCAGCATTTCCACCAGAGATGTGCGAGAATGTGTTGCGAGGGATGTGTTTTTCATTAACCAATAGAAACTCGTCATGTACCATCAGCCAAATAAGTGATCTATACATTTTTAAACAAATTCCTATCGAATGAATAGGTATGTCGCTAAAGTCGAACTTTCAAGTTGACAGTCACGGCCATTTGCATTATTGTTTTATGACATGCAAACGATTATCAACTTTAGGGTAGTAGACCACATATTTGGCTGATTATGATTGGTTTTTTGGAGTCTTTTTTTTTTTTTTTTATTTCAACTCCAAATTTGTTACTTTTACGGGTATCCCGTGAAACCATATCGAAAATACAAACTGAGACATGGATGCACAGAAAAACCAGAAAAAGAGACCAGCACTGGGAATCGAACCCAGGTCCTCAGCATTCCGTGCTGCGTGCTATAACTCCTACACCACTGCTGGACAGGAATCTAGACACGAATTTTTCCTATGCATACATATCTCAGGATAGGAAGCCTCCACAGCACATCTCTGGTGGAAACAGCTGAGCGGAGCGAGGCGAGGTAAATGAAGCGTTTCTATTGGTTAATGAAAAACACATTCCTCGCGACACATCCTCGCATATCTCTGGTGGAAACGCTGCTTAAAGCCGGAATACAATGGAAACGTGCCTCCTTGTTACCGCGAAGTAGCCTTGCCAGTTTGCCCTATTCCTTATAAGATTATCTATGCGCAGCACTCGTTTTCTGATCGATTACAATCGGTTTTTAACCCCCGACGCAAAAAGAGGTAAAAGTATTAATATTTGTGACCATGTTCTCCGAAAGAAAGAAAGAAAGAAAATATTTATTCGTCATCATCCGCCGAATGACGTCCACTGCTAAACAAAGACCTCTCCCTTAGAAAGCCTCAATGAACGACAACTCGCCACTTGCATCCACCGGTTGCCACAACACGATGTCGTTACATATCTAGTGTTCTAGACCACTAGACTTGTTTTCTTTCAGTTTTTTGACAGTGGAGGTTTTTGTTTTTTTTTTAATTCATTATTTCACTTCATATTTGTTAGATATTTTTGTGAAAATGTAGCTTAAAAGTATTGTAAAATTTCATTTGATACCCATATTGTTATAATACCATTTTTTTCCAATTCCTCTGCCTTATTTTTTACGTCACTGACCGTTACGAGTACGACGAATCGAATGGTAAAATTGATAAACATACTGAGGATTCTCTTTTGGACAGTCGGGTAAAAAATACAGCATAGGTATCTTAGAAGCAAAGTCACAAATGTCACATAGCCGTTCATTATATCCTAAACCGATAATGTATGCTTCAATCAAGTTATCATAATGTTAATTCCATGCAACAATTTTAAATAAAAAAGCCTAGGAAACTTAATCGGCGCCGGCGCAGACGATGCTCACAAAAACCGATCATGGCCGACGATTTCCGATTTTTTCCGTAACAAAAATGACACGACGCGAACGTTCGGAATTTCGAAAAATTATACGGCCCCAAACCGCGCGCTATAATTTCGAACTATAATTTGTTCGTCTTTTTGTTTGTTTGCGGGTAATTGCGGTCCGAATGCTTTCCGGTTTTTTTTTTGTTTCCGACTTTTTTCGGTCGGCGCTTGATGACAACGTGCAATGGTTTTTGCCGTTCACAACCTGTGATGTTTAGTTTGCTATGGTACAATTTAGGAGTATCGACGAATCCCATCGTTCGTTGAACAACTTTTTTTCCATGTACCTACCTAATAGCAGACAAACGGGCAGACGGTTCACCTGATGTTAAGTGATTCCCGTCGCCCATAGACATCCGCCGCACCATCAGGACTGCAGATGCGTTGGCGGCCTTGCAAGAAATGGTACACTCGCGTTTTGAAAGTAGCCATTTCGTAGTGAAAACTTAACACATATGACATACTAGCTGTTGCCCGCGACTCCGTCCGCGTAGAATTCGTTTATCGCTATTCCGGGAGAGCTATGCAATTTTTCGGGATAAAAACTATTCTACGTCCTTCCTCGGGACTCAAACTATCTGTATCTGGGTTAGGCGTGAAGGGATAACAAACAAACAGACCTACAAAGTTTCGAATTTCTAATAATAATTATATTAGTGCGATAACGGTTAAATACGAAGATAAATCGTTTTATGTGATCAGTCTCAATTGTTGACAACTATAATTAATTGAAATGTTTAGGTAATTAACTAAATGTAAAGAAACTTCAGCTGCCAGATTTGATACATTCAAGGATTTTAAACATTTTACTTACCTATATCTATCATTGTAATACAAACTAGTCAAGTGTATTTCAATACAGAAATGTAAATGTTTAGATAGTTTAATGGGGAATTTCAATATTTAAGACACCAAATTGACGTTGTTTTGTTTACATTTATTTAAATACCTATCCAAACGAAGTATAGTTTCATATTTACATCATCAATTTCTCGTTTACCTTCATCCAACATTTCATTACAACATAAATGAAGCCATAGACTATATTTAACCCATTTACTTATTATTTAACCATCTAAAGCAACAATAACTGTCGCTAGTACATAAATAAGAGGGCCATTTAATTGGCCACTCACGAATAATTGTTATGTAATGTTAATTGCTGTATCTAAATACAGCAACAATTAACAATAATATCGTCAATATAGAAGTGACATATTAAATGATATTGTACCGGATAACTCATTGTTTTTTATTTTACCACTTTGTTGGCGTGACTGATACATATGATATTTATGCAAAATTACAGCTTTGTAGTGCTAACTGTCTCTCAGCATAGCCACCATGTCCTCAGTCCACCTAACGCCGTGTTGCCTATCGTTTCTGACGCTCGTGATCGCAATCAAATAAATAAATCTTTTAAATAAATCGTTATTCAAAATACTTTCTTACAAAATAATACAATTTATCTAGTAGACTTAAAAGGAAAAAGTAACACATGATGCCTGAACTAGGATAATCCTGTGTTTCAGGCGAGGAAAATTAAAATTACATTAATGTATAAAAAAATTAACACTTGCATAAAATTAAACAAATCTTGATTTTAATACCTAAGGTGAATTATAAAATTTAACATTATGGTATTTGTCATTATATGTACCTACATATCTACAAAAGAAAATAAAAATGTTTTCATTTATGAACAGTCAACAATTTCTCTGTATCTTCGTAAGATAACTTTTGGAGTTCTTCTTGGAGGGTTTTCTTAGCACGTGAAATGACAGCTTTTGTTTGCGAAAACTGTCATTTGATTGCGAGCGAAGGGCAACACGGACTCTAGTCTAGTCTAGCCTGCCAACGCTTCGTCTTCCGGTCGTGATTGCTGGAAACCGTTGGATGCAAGCAAGAATAATACTCGTATGGTTCCGACGGTGCTGGCTGAAAATCGGCGCTGGAGTGTTGTAAGCTTCAGCATTATGCTGAGCCAGTTTTTTTTTATTTGACTGGATGGCAAAGAGCAAGTGGGTCTCCTGATGGTAAGAGATCACCACCGCCCATAAACATCTGCAACACCAGGGGTATTGCATATGCGTTGCCCACCTAGAGGCCCAAGATGGGATACCTCAAGTGCCAGTAATTTCACCGGCTGTCTTACTCTTCACGCCGAAACACAACAGTGCAAGCACTGCTGCTTTACGGCAGGATTAGCGAGCAAGATGGTGGTAGCAATCCGGGTGGAACGTGCACAAGGTCCTACCACCTGTGTAGTTGAGTGTGTTCACAACCGAAATAACATTATACTATCTGTGTTGTCTATATGTGTTCTTATTAATATTTTTGTGTCTTGTGTTGTGAATAATGCATTTTTTTTCTTCCCTTCTGTATGATTTAGAACGGTAAAATAAAATTCCTCTTCATTCTCACTTTAACACAATCAAACGACAAATGAACAAACCAAAAAATCAGAAATACCTAAACAAAAAAATAAAAATAAAGAAATGTTTATTTGCTTAGAACACGTACAAAAAGATGATATTTAAACCAAATTGGTTACAGTATTCAGCCGATACATCAGCATGCAAAAATAAGAAAAAACAGAAAATGTATAAAATGCAAGGAATATCGATATGTGGCGTTATCTGGTAAAAGGTACCTTGTTGTCGGTTCTAGTTTCCGAGATAATCGCGCTTGAAGTAAAATGTCGAAAAAAATCATTTTTCTTTTTTTACTCTATATTAATAAGCAGGGTCTAAATTTTAATTTGACAGAGACACAAGTTTTTAAATCGATTTTTTATGAGTTAAAACATCCCTTAAAGTTTAGTAAGAAAGGTACCTTATTGTCGGTGCCGCTCTTGAATGCTTTCTGTGCGCTCGGTAGCGGTTTGGAAGACGTGTCGGACGTCGGTACTTTGTCGGCGCGTCATCATCATCATCATCATCATCCTAGCCTATACTTCCCACTGCTGGCACAGGCCTCCTCTCAGAATGAGAGAGCTTGGGCATTAGTTTCCACGCGGGCCCATTGCGGTGCTTGTCGGCGCGTAAAAACGTCAAGAATCATCATAAAATGCGTTTAATTAGAGTAAGGTAAATCATCAATAAACTGACCACCCTTAGGCGGTAGCCAGTTAGGCCCTTATTACACTAGCGATTTGCGGGCGAGTTGAAAGCGAGGTGAGCGCGCAGCGAGTTTCGCTTCGAGCGCGTAACGATTTCACCGCGAGCAGGAGACGATATCGCCGCGAGCGCGCAACGATGTCGCTGCGAGTTCGCTGCGTTAGCGCCGAAGACGCCCTATTTATTATACGAAAGTCTACAATATGGCGATTTTGGCGCTAAAGCAGCGAACTCGCCATGCGCTCGCAGCAGCGACATCGTTGCGCACTTGCGGCGAAATCGTTATACGCTCGCAGCGAATTCACTGCACGCTTGCCTCGCTTTCAAGTCTCTTGCGAATCGCTGTGATAAGGCCCTTATTGACGATTACGCCAATTTGTCTTTTTTTTTATTCGACTGGATGGGCAAACG
>NC_133498.1:5946542-5972199 GCF_025370935.1 Choristoneura fumiferana | reverse complement strand
CGCTGCGCCCGTGTACAATTATGACTTTAGCGCCATCTAGGAAGCGCGCGGTCAAAATGCAATAGTACAAGTGCCGCGGCCGGCGCCCATAACACCGCTGCGCCGTGTACAATTATGACTTTAGCGCCATCTAGGAAGCGCGCGGTCAAATGCAATAGGTACAAAGTGCCCGGCCGGCGCCATAAACGCTGCGCCCGTGTACATTATGATTTAGCGCCATCTAGGAGCGCGCGGTCAAAATGCAATAGGTACAAAGTGCCGCGGCCGGCGCCATAACACCGCTGCGCCCGTGTACAATTATGACTTTAGCGCCATCTAGGAAGCGCGCGGTCAAAATGCAATAGGTACAAAGTGCCGCGGCCGGCGCCCTAACGCTGCGCCCGTGTACAATTATGACTTTAGCGCCATCTAGGAAGCGCGCGATCAAAATGCAATAGGTACAAAGTGCCGCGGCCGGCGCCCTAACACCGCTGCGCCCGTGTACAATTATGATTTAGCGCCATCTAGGAAGCGCGCGATCAAATGCAATAGGTACAAAGTGCCGCGGTCGGCGCCCCTTACACCGCTGCGCCCGTGTGCAATGCACACCCTGCACTATAGGTAAAGACGCCTCTGGATTATTGCCGTTATGATATCTATCGAAAAAAATATCGATGACGACAGCATCGGATTTTTTTTTTGTGATTATAACATGATAGATTTTTGACCAAATCAAAACCACTGTTTTTAGGTTCCATCGATAAAGGTTATTGGATAATGTAAGAGTAAAGTGTGTAATGTGCCTTGTGTGTGATATAATAGAGTTGATTATTCAATAAAATTCTTTCTTAAATAAATAAATAAATATCACGGGTCAATTCACACCAATGATCTAGTCCCAAAATAAGCTTAGCAAAGCTTGTGTTATGGGTACTAAGCAACGGATAAATATAATTATATAGATACAGATACTGCTTAAATACATATTAAACACCCAAGACCCGAGAACAAACATTCGTATTTTTCATACAAATATCTGCCCCGACACGGGAATCAAACCCGGGACCTCAAGCTTCGTAGTCAGGTTCTCTAACCACTAGCTAGGCCATCTGGTCGTCTTCTAGCCGTCTGGTTTCTTGTTTACTAATTCTTAACAACTTTTTGAAAATTTTAAAAATATCGATTATATCGCGTTGAAACGTGTTATTTTATCGATATTTTCATTTACCTGCAACCTTACTTGTAGGTAGGTATATACTATGAGTTTTTTTTAACTGTAATGCTTAAATAAGAGGGTGGGAAAAATTTCTTCTGCCCCGGACGGCCGATATAGGTAGTGCCACCAGAGTTGAGGTCACGCACACAAGAACATGTCATGTAACGACGGCGAGATTTTGACATTACACTCATTCAGTTCATTCCTTTCCTTTTATGCAATCAGTTCTTCATGTAGCTGTGTGTGTAATCATTGACTTCAACTCTCGTGGCACTACCTATACCCTCGCTACGCCACTATGCAAGAGCCTGTACCTACACAATACAAGTATTTAACATATATTACTTGTTTGTGGTACCATCAGCCAAATAATGTGGTCTACCACCCTAAAGTTGATAATCGTTTGCATGTCACAAAACAATAATGCCAATAGACGTGTCTGTCAACTTGAAAGTTCGACTTTAGCGACATATTTATTTGATAGGAACTTGTTTTAAAATGGATAGACTTATTTGGTTGATGGTACCTACTTACGTACGGGTAGGTGTAATAAAAACTGTAAACATTGTGGTAAAAATATAATGTTAGTTTTTGTGACACCACGCTTTGTTGACAGTTTTTACAGACTGTTAAAAAGCAGTAAAAACTATTGTAAAAAGTAATTAGCTACGGTCACGTAGGCGAGTTAGTGTCATGCTTGGCTGTCGAAGGATGTGAAAAAATATCGTTTCAATCGACTGATACTCTTTTTTAGGGTTCCGTAGCCAAAATGGCAAAAACGGAACCCTTATAGTTTCACCATGTCTGTCTGTCCGTCCGCGGCTTTGCTCAGGGACTATCAATGCTAGAAAACTGTAATTTTGCACGAATATATATATAAACTATGCCGACAAAATGGTACAATACAAAAATAAAAATAAATTTTGTGATGGTGATTTTTTTTCTCGACTAACCCTATATTGTGGGGTATCGTTGGATAGGTCTTTTAAAATCATTGGGGGGTTGCTAAGACAATTTTTCTATTCTGATCTGTCGCGAAATATTCAACTTTAAAGTGCAAATTTTCATTTAAATCTTGCGCCCCCCCTCTAAAATCTAAACTGTTGGTGGGAATATTTGAAAAAAATCAGAATGTAAGTAAATATATCAAATTTACAAGGAAAATTATAGCGGCTAAGATTGCTTGAGAATTATTAGTAGTTTATTTTGTAATTGCTACGGAACGCTATCTTGGGCGTGTCCGACACGCTCTTGGCCGGTTTTTAAAAACTTTTTTCAATAAAAAGACTACAAGATTGTTTACCTTATTTCTAATGCTACAAAACCAAGTATAGTGGGAACGCTATGCTTCTTGCCGTCGCCAATATTATTTTTCTTCAACTGCATCGTCACATCCCTACGTCGTGTTCTCGGACAGGATAATCTCGAGTTATGGCGGATTAAATATGGCGCTGGTTTTTCAGTAAATCTTTATACTTTGTTAACTCCGCGAATTTACCTCAATGCTAAAGCACTGCGTGCCACTCGAAGTGTATACGTAAGTCATCCCAGCCTATATACGTCCCACTGCTGGGCACAGGCCTCCTCTCAGAATGAGAGGGCTTGGGCAGTAGTTCCCACCCGGGCCCAGTGCGGATTGGGAACTTCACACACACACCATTGAAGCTTCACAGCTTTGCAGGTTTCCTCACGACGTTTTCCTTCACCGTAAAGCTCGTGGTAAATTTCAAATGTAATTTCGCACATGAATTTGGAAAAACTCAGAGGTGCGAGAAGGGGTTTGAACCCACGAACCTCTGCTTGAGAGGCCACCACGGCTCTATTCGTGAGTATGCGGGAATATGGCAAACCTTGGCTCATTGATGCAAAGAAAGAACTAGTAGATTGTTCAACAAGGGAGGAAAATAACTAATTTCACACGAGATGACTTGGCACCCGAGAGTAGCGAGGGTGCCAATATTTTGAGTGTGATATTGCGTGATATATGTGATATAGTGTGTTATAGTATGATATCACATACTCACACACTTTCGCATTTATAATATTAGCAGGATTAAGTATTAGGATTAGGATAGGATTATAACTTATAAGTATTGATCGGCTGTTAGGTACTCGTTAATTTGTAAACTATGATAGTACGAATTCCTATAAATTCGTCATACACCGTACTATCATTGTGTACTATTGATTTCCGTATTTCTGTTTATCTATATTTTGATAATAACCAGTCTATTTGCTAAATTATCGTCGTCTTTTAAAGTTTGACGTTGTTTTGTTTACCTATCGAAACCAAGTATAGTGGAAACACCTCATCGGAGCGATGGTAGATAAATATCCTGTTATACTTATTACTCACGATATAGTCGGGGTTGCCAGATCAAAATAAATGGGAAATCCCGCCAAAATTAAGATTGGATTGGCCAGCGAAAGCTGAACCCGTATTTTTTCGAAATTTTAATCTGGTGTCATTTTTTAGATTGTCAAAATTGACATATTGTCATTCTATTGTTATTAGATAATTTTGATATTTCTGCTTTAAGAAATAAATAAATAATATTTTGTTTAATTCAACCTCTTACCATCCTCAAAATCCAAATGTTAAAAGATGATATGTTAGAGTTAAATAAGATATATTCAACATTAATCTGGTCAAAATGGTCCAAATTGATGCGTCTGGACTGTACGTAAATGGGCACTGACAAAGGTCATAAAATTTACCAAGGGTCTCCTAAAGTGCATCATCAACTTTACACATTACCACAATGATGTTGATGTATATATATACCTCGTTGAGTTTCTTGCCGGATTCTTCTCAGCAGAGGTTTTCCGAACCGGTGGTAGATTTTTTTGACATTCATAAGTGCTTGTTGTAGCCTAAATTGAATAAAGATATTTTGACTTTGACTTTGACTTTGATGCAGCTTAAAGTCCTGAGTATAATTTAACATTTGGAAATTTTAATAATATCTGTATCAACATCGTTTAATCAGTGTTGTCAGCCATTTTTTTTAATTTGCCGCGCTTCGTCGTGGACAGCTTTCGTTGGCTAGAGTCTAGGGCAACTTGCGGCGGAAGATCTAGTTGAGATTGCAGGTAACCATTGATTGACTACAGGCCCATTCCTAGCAGGTGTAGAAGAGATTCGTAGTCTAAATATTAATGGAGGCGTATAATACCTTTGAGATACCCCACCCAACGAATGAGGCATTGTTGCTTAGACCTCATTAATAATTTAATTTAAAATTCCATCGAATGAATGAACAACTCCATAACCTAACCAATTGAGAAAAGATCAAAACCCTTATTTTGTCAGTTTGAAGTTCAATAACTCGAAAACGGCTGAACCGATTTTGATGAAACATAGCTAGCCTAACATAGCCACTTTAACCCCCTTAAGGAAACTCGCTTTCAGTGCATTGAAATCAGTCCATCCGTTTGAGAGCTTCGTCTTATGACACCTCTTTTAGCGTCGTGGGCTAAAAATAGTTGAAGATATGAAATGAACACTCAAAAACGTAGCTACGTAAATCTTGCTACTTAATTTTTACAAACTTCTATAATCCGTTTGATTTGGAACTTGGTAGAAATGGTATATTTTTTTTCAATTGACTTAATATATTTTTTGCTTCAAGCAATATAAGCCTCTGCCTAGAAGTGGGACATTCATTACGGGCTAATTAAAATAACCGGCCAGAGCGTGTCGGACACGCCCGAATAGGGTTCGTAGCCGTTACGAAGAAATTAAGTAATATTTTTCTAAGGATTTCGTATTTTGTAAGGAATACTACTCCAAGTTTATGTTTATTTTATTTTTTACCTTAGGCTGCTATTTACTCTAAGGGGCTTGTTTTACCATCCATTGATTAGTGTTAACCGACGGTTAAATGTAATGCCGTCTCCGTCTATTCGACAAAACAAATAGTGACGGCATCACACCTAACCGCCAGTTAACACTAATCAATGGATGGTGAAACAGCCCCTTAAACTACTAATAATTCTCAAGAAAACTTAACCGTTATAGTTTTCCTTGCAAGTTTAATATAATTACTACCATCATAAACTTTTTCAAATTTTTCCACCACCGGTGTTAGATTTTAGAGGGGGGGGGCTCAATTTGAATGAAATTCGCACTTTCAAGTTGACTATTTTGCAAACAAATCACTGAATGGAAAAATCGTTTTAGCAATCCTAATGGTTTTAAAAGACCTATCGAACGATACTCCACACTACAGATTGGATGAGAAAAAAAACACCCCACTTTACGGAGGTACTCTAAAAAATTTATTTTGAATTTTTTATTGTACCATTTTGTCGGTATAGTTTACATATACATATTCGTGCAAAATTACAGTTTTCTAGCATTGATAGTCCCTGAGCAAAGCCGCGGATGGATAGACAGACAGACATGGCGAAACTATAAGGGTTCCGTTTTTGCCATTTTGGCTACGGAACCCTAACAAGTTGTCCGCAAAAAATAAATTAAAATGATTATATTCACATTATAATCATTAATTAGTTAATGCAAGGTTACCATGTATGTGGGAGCTTCATTGACTAAGTCTACAGTTCTTTGCAACAACTCTTTTTTTTTAACACCCCATGTACTTTGTACTGTAATTAATTACACGTGTTGAACAAATAAATGATTTTGTATTTGTATTTGAAAAAATCTCTTTCATAGGTTTGTGGCGACACCCCTGCCACATATTGTGTGATCAGCATTTTAGCTAACCACGCGGGGCCCGCGGCCAACGGACGCCAGTCGGTACACAACCACCTTACTTGCCACGCGCCTACCAACGCGCCCCGACTCCCGCCTGGTTAGCCCGCCTTCTGAACTTTCTTATAACATACATGTGTGTTATTAAAGAATATTAACTACCTACTTATTCATCTCTTCCATCCCAGCACGCAACCCGAACTAAAGACATTACCAGTAAAAGGTAGTTACAGTGGTGACCCGTTTTCGAACACGTGCAACTAGATTCGTTTGTGAGCTAACCAGGCGGTTAAATTCAGTGAAACCCAAAGTGACCTCAGAAGTAAAAGCCTCAACAGTCGAGCAGTCAGACCACCGAACTGCTATCTGATAGCGGCAAAAGCAAGATAGCACCGTTCCGGATCAATCTTACACAAACACATATCGTTACATCAGCAAATTTTTTCGCCGAACGTCGTCTCATTCCTAGATATTGCCGCCGGACATCGTGTCATTTGAAATCCATCTTGAAGCCATCACAGCCGCCAAAGCGTGTGGTTAGAGGATCTTCATTGCACCGTCGAGTGTCGTCGCAGGGAGTCATGCCATTACACGCAGAGGTCGCTCATGAAGTCATTACAGCCGCAAAGGCGTATGGCATGAAGACTTTCTCGTCAGAGCATGATCAAGCGGGACCTACAAGCGCCGCATTCCAGCCCAGTCACGTTGCATAGCAGTGGAGCAGCGTCAGCGCGGGCACAGAGCGATCATATTACAAACGTCGTAAACATGAGCGCAGCGTCGATTTATTTGCATCAGCATTACCGTAACAATATAAGAGTACAGTCAGTCATGAAAGAGGTTACAAGTTGTCAATTGTTTTTATTTTTGGCTAAGTTTTTTTTATGTATACATTTTATTTTTCTCAAAAAAGGGGGGGGAGTGATGTGGCGACACCCCTGCCACATATTGTGTGATCAGCATTTTAGCTAACCCGCGGGCCCGCGCGGCAACGGACGCCAGTCGGTACACAACCACCTTACTTGCCACGCGCCCTACCAACGCGCCCGACTCCCGCCTGGTTAGCCCGCCTTCTGAACTTTCTTATAACATAAATGTGTGTTATTAAAGAATGTTAGCTACCTACTTTGTTCATCTCTTCCATCCCAGTACACAACCCGAACTATAGACTTTACCAGAAAAAGGTAGTTACAGGTTAATTTTTAATCTACCAGAGCTTTTTGAAAATAGCTCCCATTCAGCGGTCTTTAGGCCATGTAGCGCCCGTGTGCAATTATTACTTTAGCGCCATCTAGGAAGCGCGGCGGTCAAAATGGAATAGGTACAAAGTGCCACGGCCGGCGCCCCTAACACCGCTGCGTGCACCCGTGTGCAACGCACACCCTGCACTATAGGTAAAGACGCCTCTGCTCCCATTATTGCCAAGAAGCTTCCTATTAAAATTTTCTTACCAATTAAATGATGAATAAAAAAAATTGATGAAACGTAATAAAAACAAACAGGGGGCTAGTGTCTCTTAGTTAAGTACATAACTCAAATCAATTTGAACGATGTGATGAGGATCATAACAAAACTTAAACCAATATAATTTACGTAGTTTACATTCAGTGGAAGTACAAATTGCTTCCATTGTTAAAACAAAGACATTTACGCGTAGCAGCGCGTAGCATATTCCTATTTATTACTATGTGATGACGTATTTATTCACAGATGTCGTAGATGGTGTTGTCATATTGTTGGCGAACGGTGATACCGTGAAATTTGTACATTCGTGATCTAAGAGATGCCATGAATAGTTATTTTACCGGATACCGTCCAACCGAAACTGAACTTTAACTTTCGGCACAATAAATCCGGCTTATTTTAACACCAAACTTATTTCTACACTTTAATATTTGAATAGTTAATATATAATTAAGTTTTCAAAGTGGCATGCTTTTAACTGAAAATAGGATATCTAGGTTTAGATATTTAGGAAGTTGATCTATGTAAGTATAATGCTTAAATCTATCTATCTAATACTTTTAAACGAGCAATTCTTGTATGTATGTATTATTTTGGGGATATCGGAAACGGTGGCTCCAAGGCTTTCGACGAAATTTGGTATGCGGGGAGAGGGTTTTCGGGGACGACAAATGGATTTAGCTTGGTCTTATCACTGGGGTAACGCTTTTATCGAGTTTTAGCATAAGCAATGCTCGGTCGCCCAGGTACTTAATATGAAAACACTTGCACTAAACATTCACGTGTACAAACAAAGTAACAGACACTTGATTCTTCGATACGTCTCTCTGTATTATAAAATAAATTACTCATTTATTCAAGTACCTATATAATTATCGCGAAACAATAGACACGTTGTTCCCAGTATTATCGTTTCAATAAACATGCATTCTACATGCTGCGTTGTTTACTAATACCTAAGCAAATTTATCAAAGTTTTCAATGTTGTCGCTACTGACTACGATTATAATTGATTTAATAAGGAAACCATTAGTTCTAGTTTTTCCGCCGCACTGATAAAATTGTATTTGTTTCCGTCGCAGTTTAGACAAAGCCTAGAATATTAAATTAAAGTAAATAACGACCCATAAAACAAATGTCAGTTATAAAAAACGAGCTACTGTGATAGTATTTGCATATGAATTAAAATAAGATAGGACGTATACGTCGGTGTGTCATATTTACGTAGAATGGGCAATGGCGCGCACTTTTGAAGTGTTTTGTTAAAATAAAATCGGATGACTTAAAATAGACAGCAATTGACACGGAAAATCAGAAAGTCCTTGGACTATAAGTAATTATTTACCCCACAGTACCGATACAAGTTAGTCGCGTTGTAATTTTTCAAGGGTTGGTGATCGGGAAATCGGGTACCCTCGGTTAAGCTCGGTGGTTGTCTCGTTTACTCTAGTGCAAAGTGCAACCTTTCGATTTCGCCTTATCGGTTTTTGCTTTTCTCGCTCGCCCACTCAGTAACTATTTTTAACCTGCAGCGGTACGCACGTATGTGATACATTAAATAAGCCGTGTTTTGTGTTATTGAATTAAAACTGTAAAAATAACTGTTTGTGTCGTTGAATAGAAGGTTTTATCGATATGGCAAAGGTAAATGGCGTTCAGTTATTTTTTTTTGTGATTTTTAATGAGTGCGATTTTAAAAGTATTTCTTGCATCCTTCATGCCACCGGTGACGTTGTGGTAGATAGCTAAAGCAGTGGTAACAATGGAAATAAGAAATAATTATTTTTTCATTGCGTGTGAATGCTAACTAACGGGGTTACATAGTTTTCCTTGTTCGACTCGATTTAGGAAAACTGGTTAGAGAAAATCACTGATTGTTAATTATTACCTTTAGGTATTTTTACGTAGTAATTTAATGCGATATTTATAATCTGTTGGACATAAAAACCGTGACCTAAATTTATCTAAACTAGGTTTTAATTTTTGACGAAATTACGTCGCAGTAAACGAACTGCTGTTAGCTTAAATATTGATCTAACGGCTTCTTTTGATAGTAAAATTATAATTCGGCAATTTCATGATTAAATCGAACACGTACTGAAACATTTTTCAGAATTACTAATCATGATAGTAAATAAATGTTTTTATTATTTATGTGCTGTAATTTTCTTTAAAAAAAAACAATTATAATGTTAACTTTAAACGTACGAAAGATAATTTGTTCATGATTGTGTGATATATATACAAAAACAAAATTGTAACAAAGAAATAAGAGTTTTCCCGGGGAATCAAAATTTCTTATTCAGGCAACATTAATTCACGTCAAATCGATAAACTGAAAAAAAAAACAATCTGTCATTATGCCCATAATTCATGTGATATCGTAGAGAGAGATCGTCGTCTTCGGATTTTCTGTACTGATTTTATCCAGTTTTAATGGCTTCATCAATTAAAAACCTGTTAAACTTCGCGAGGAAATGCTATAAAAACTACGCAGACATGACTAAGAACAGTTACTGGGTATGTTTCCTTTCAATAATTAACTTAGAACGTTTATTAGATTCCGATTAGAATTTCGTAACAATGTCTTGCAGATTTACGTAGGTTACTGTTACTTTTGGCGATGTAGCCTTGCTTATTTACGTAGAAGGAACCTTTTAGAGCGATATTCATTCAATACCGGCGTTTTATCAGTGTTTTTTAGCGATTAGGCGCGCTTTTTCATTTGAAACCTTGATCGATAAAATACCTTATGAACTTGTAATTAATTCGCATCGCGTATTATTTGCTTAAAGTTCAATGCTGTTATCTTTCCTTGATCGCTTCTTCCTATTTCCTTAGTAAATAATTAAGGTTTTGTTTAAAATACACCCAATCGTATAGTTTTTGGGCTTCAGAAGTATGGTAAACAAGGTTGATCTGTGATTTTATTGTAAAAAAATCCTTTACTAAATGTCAGCATGAAACAATATAATTTCGGGGGCAAAATAAAAGTGTAGTACATGGGTTACATTATTACAAAATACTAAAATTAAATATTATTGTTGTCGAAGGGTGATACCATGAAATTTGTACACTTGTGTTGTAAGAGATACCATGAATAGTTATTAACCCCCGACGCAAAAAGAGAGGTGTTATAAGTTTGACCGCTATGTGTGCCTGTATATCTGTGTGTGTTTGTCTGTGGCACCGTAGCTCTTAAACAGGTGGACTGATTTGAATGCGGTTTTTTATTTCAAAGTAGGTTTTTTAGTAATGGTTAAGCCGTTTTTTAACCCCTGACTCAAAAAAGAAGGGGTGTTATAAGTGACGCTATGTGTGTCTGTCTGTGGCACAGTAGCTCTTAAACGGGTGGACCGATAATATGTTTTTTCTTATTTGATAACAGCGATGGTTCTTATACATGTTTTATCAAAATCGGTTCAGCCGTTTTTGAGATATTGGACTTGATTATTATTATTTATAAATTATCAGGCAGGCAGTTGGAAGCAACTGATAGGTGCCTGTATGTAGCTGTTCCTTGTCAAGTATTCTTTGTATTGTTAATGTGTGGTCTAGCCGGTTCTTAAATGGTTCATTTCAGTGCTGAGACTACATGTCTGGTAGTTTGTTCCAATGTCTTGACCACTCTGTTACATAGATCGATTTGTAGCATTCGAAGATGGCGGATGTAGACAATATCTAATTTTGCTATTTCTGTTTCTTTGGCTAGTTGAAGTATAATTTGATAGTGATTTATGCGGCGATTAACCTTAACAGTGAACAGTGATCCCAAAATCCTATATTGCTCTCGTGTCTAACATTTTTTAATGCGCAAGTGTTCTCCACATTGTTTCTGGATTTTACTATCAAGTTGCAAAAACTACAATCACCGTACAACGTCCTTCTCAAAGAGAGTTTACCTTGACACTGGCGAAATTGTCCTATTAATTAGAACAGAAAAGCCATATTTTAAAAGAGAAGAAGAAGACTTTACATAAGAAATGTCTGCGAGGATTGTTGTGTGATCGTTAAAATCGTCTTTGAAGTGACAAGTGGGGGTTTTCAAATTTTTTGTTGGTTAGGTTTTAGATTAGGGTTTAGGTTATTGAACTTTGAAGTGACAGAGGCGGGGGTTTTCCAACTTTCTAGGTTAGGTTATTTTAATCTGCTCTTTGCTGTTGTTTATGAGAAAAGCAGTTGTTTTCAAATGTAGAAAATAAGGAATCAATAGAGTACTAGCTTTTGCTTTGTCATTGTTGTTTTAGAAATGCAATTGATTTGGTGCAATTCAACATAAACACAAAATAAAAGTAAATTAATAATACAAACAATTGGGTTTGTCTAACTAAAACCAAGTATTTGTGATTTTTTCGTAACATTTTTCCTGATTGGCAAGAGATCACCACCGCCCATATAACATCTGCAACACCAGGGGTATTGCAGATGCGTTGCCAACCTAGAGGCCTAAGATGGGATGCCTCAAGTGCCAGTAATTTCACCGGCTGTCTTACTCTCCACGCCGAAACATCGAAACACAACAGTGCAAGCACTGCTGCTTCACGACAGGATTAGCGAGCAAGATGGTGGTAGAAATCCGGGCGGACCATGCACAAGGTCCTACCACCTGCAAAAGTCAATATAAGATACAATCAATATAAGAACAATAAAAGTCAATATAAAATACCACTATCACTTTTTTAAATTAATTGTTTAGAACTATTTTTGTTGATCAATGATCAAAGTCAAAGTCAAAGATTTATTTGTTCAAAAAGCAGGTTACATGGTTAACAGGTAATATGCCAACATTTGAAAGCTCACCACTTTTTGCCGCTTACATGGCATACAGATATTATAACAAGAGATTTTCATCTAGTAGGTACCGACCTAATTTATGCTGTTTTTTTTTTTAATTTATCGTTTACATTATTTAATACATCATTACGTTTTCTTTATTCGGATTACACAATAAAATGAAAGAAAAATGTCTATACAATAAAAGATTACGTATTCATGCAATCTTCATTCTATGTGAACAAATTGAAATTAGTTACCTTATTTTTTATTTATTTATTTATCTATCTAGTTATATGCCATACCGATGCTTGTTTCATAAAGATCACATAGGTATGTTGAGCACCAGCATTAAAAAAATAATTTTATATCATTAGTGTCTAAGTAAAAAGCCGTGGTGGCCTAGTGGTTTGACCTATCGCCCCTCAAACAGAGGGTCGTGGGCTCAAACCCCGGCTCGCACCTCTTGAGTTTTTCCAAATTAATGTGCGGAATTACATTTGAAATTTACCACGAGCTTTGCGGTGAAGGAAAACATCGTGAGGAAACCTGCACCAACCTGCGAAGCAATTACATGGCGCGTGTGAAGTTCCCAATCCGCACTGGGCCCGCGTGGGTACTATAGCCCAAGCCCTCTTGTTCTGAGAGGAGGCCTGTGCCCAGCAGTGGGACGTATATAGGCTGGGATGATGATGATGATGAGTGTCGAAGTGTTTATTAATAGCAGCAGTTCAATGATTTTGCTCATTTTATTCCGTTCCATGCCTTTGTATGAATACATGAGTCATATAGTATGTTATGTACACAAGAGCTTGAGTTTAAACACGCTGCCATATGATTTTGAGCTCAAATAACATTGCAGCATGATTTAAAATGGAATAAAGGTGTGTTGTGAATAACTGCTTAAACTGATTTGTTAATATGCGCTTTCTGTACCACTAATATTATAAATGTGAATGTCTGTGAGTTTTTAGTTGAACGCCTAGAATAACACAATAGTAGATTGTACAACGAGACCTTAAAACGAGCCATTTTAGCCGAGACATTCATATAGTTCGTGGCTAGACACGACGAGGGGATAATGGGTTTAATGCTCGAGTTCTACACTCTTCTTTTCACTTTGATGGCGAGGAAATGAAATAGCAACAGTGGAAACAATTTTTCACTTACTATTGTACCTTTTATTGTTCATGCATTAGTATATTCAGACGACCAGATGGCCTAGTGGTTAGAGAACCTGACTACGAAGCTTGAGGTCCCGGGTTCGCGGCAGATATTTGTATGAAAAATACGAATGTTAATGCTCGGGTCTTGGGTGTTTAATATGTATTTAAGCATGTATCTGTATCTATATAGTTATATTTATCCGTTGCTTAGTACCCATAACACAAGCTTTGCTAAGCTTACTTTGGGACTAGGTCAATTGGTGTGAACTGTGCCGTGATATTTATTTATTTATTTATATTTTGTATTTTCTTTTTTTATTGTATAATTGTTTTTTTAATGTTATTTATTATTATTTTATTAATTTGTAAGTAGGTATATCAATGTCGTACATTTTGATGCTATGCTTAATGCAACAATGTAATTAAAATATATTTATAAATTGTAATAAATATTTTATTTATTTACTCATATCTAAAAAGTCGTGGTGGCAGAGTGGTTTGACCTATGGCCTCTCAAGCAGAGGATCGTGGGTTCAAACCCCGGCTCGCACCTCTGAGTTTTTCGAAATTCATGTGCGGAATTACATTTGAAATTTACCACGAGCTTTACGGTGAAGGAAAACATCGTGAGGAAACCTGCACAACCTGCGAAGCAATTCAATGGTGTGTGTGAAGTTCCCAATCCGCACTGGGCCCGCGTGGGAACTACTGCCCAAGCCTTCTCATTTTGAGGGGAGGCCTGTGCCCTGCAGTGGGACGTATATAGGCTGGGATGATGACTCATATCTAGGTAGTCCCTGCACACTAAGTCTACTTAACTAATGTATTACCCCGATGACCAGCCAAAGTCTTGGCCCGCACAAATTACATTTAAGTGCAATATGGCCCATGAGTCAAAAAGTTTGAAGACCCCTGCACTAGTGCATAAAAACTAATTTTATGTCGCATAGATTAGCATAATACAAACTTTACGAGTATGAGAAGTGAAATAGTTATTTGTGTCACAAGGTAGCAAAATGGTGTATTTACGGCGAGGGCGTACATTGAATCCAGAATGTAGCGAAGGATTCTAAAGTAGAATCCTGAGCGTAATGAGGGATTCAAGTGTTAACGCCCAAGATGAAAATAATTTTGCTCCCGAGTGGCTCATACAACTTTTCACACCGAGCATTAAGAAACTTGAAAAAAAAAATATATTATTATAAAGAACAACCGGCATAGAAAATGGTGTAGCTTAAAAAATGGCATTTGCAATAAAACACTTAGAAAACCCTTGAACAGAAAAGTTGCACTTTGCTCCCTCTCGTCAGGGAGGAAATAGTTATTTGTGTCACAAGGGAGCAAAATGGTGTATTTACGGCGAGGGCGTAAGTTGAGTCCGAATGTAGCGAAGGATTCTACAATAGAATCCTGAGCGTAGCGAGGGATTCTAAAGTAGAATCTTGAGCGTAATGAGGGATTCAAGTGTTAACGCCCAAGATGAAAATAATTTTGCTCCCGAGTGGCTCATACAACTTTTCACACCGAGCATTAAGAAACTTGAAAAAATAAATTTCTAAATTTTATTAAGAACAACTAGCATAGAAAAATGGCGTGGCTTTACAATTATCAACTACAAAAATTGTCATTTGCAATAAAAGACTTAGAAAAGCCTTGAACAGAAAAGTTGCACTTTGCTCCCTCTCGTCAGGGAGGAAAAGTTACTTTCCTGAAGGAGAGGTGTGAAAAAGTTATTTTCCTTAGAAGGGCACGACATAGTATTAAGAATTGAAACACAAATATTTTGATACATTTATCACTGCAAGGCCATTTTCGATGTTAAAACGTTTAACTGATAAGTCGATTTGTAGATGTGTACTGATAGCTGTATTGTATGGTAGATAATGGATCCAATCTTGTTTCTATGTCGTGTAAATGCAACGTAATAAAGCCTCAGTTTTATTACTCGATACGATAAGGCAGTTGTCTCACCGCCAGCGAGGAAACGATTGGCTATCGACTATTTTCTCGCTCAAGAAACGAACAAAAGATATAAGATCCTGTGTGAGTGAAAGAGAGACATATATTAATAGTTGATCGCTGGCGGTTCACACTGCCGGCGAGAACTCGCTCTTACATCATTTGTCGCAGCGACAAGAGCTTAGACTCGCTGAGCTATAAAACTAGCTCAGCGATACTCGCTCAGCAGGCTGGAGCGAGTAGAGCGAGTAATCGCCCGTCATGCTCGAACACTCGCTTTTCACTGCTCGCCCACTCGTTTCTAGTTACTCGCTCTGCTCGCTTCTCGCTCATCGTCGGCGGTGGGACAAGTGCCTAACTCTCTATATGCAGCATGCGGTTTCTTCCCACAGGCGCTATAATAACTATAGTCGATCCAATCGCTTATTTAACTTTTGACAGATCACGCACGTGAAGTTATACAATAATTTTCGGTACAATACTACAGAGAATACCGTACTTCATGGACGGGTACCGCCCACTTAGTGATGTGCCAGCAGGCCACATCGCTCGAAGAACAGATAACCGTTGGGGGAGAAAAGTCCTGGAGTGGCGACCACGAACCGGAAGACGAAGCGTTGGCAGGCCTCCCACCAGGTGGACTGACGACATCGTGAGAGTACCGGGAAACCGGTGGATGCAAGTGGCGAGTTGTCGTTCATTGTGGCGTTCTAAGGGGGAGGCCTTTGTCCAGTAGTGGACGTCTTCGGGCTGATGATGAAACAAATTCAAATTCAAATTCAAATGATTTATTCAGTAAATAGGCCGCAATGGGCACTTTTACACGTCATTTTTTAAACTACCAGCGCTTTCGGAAAGACCGTCATTGCCAAGAAGAATGCGCCGCAAGAAACTTGGCAGAAAGTCATTTTTTCATAATAATATAATTACAAATAAAATACTTAAAAACTATATTATACAATTAAAGAAAAAAAATACAAAAAATAATAATAATAAAAATAATTGAAATCATTGAAACTGAGCCATAACGTTTTGCTCTCCAGAAACTCCAGATGTGCGGCACGGAGGAAGAAATGCGGGAGGTGGCTGCCAGGATCTGCAGGAACTACCTCCACGGCGCTTGGAAGAGCGTGGAGCCCTCAGACTTGGACTTCAAGAGGATCAGGTCAGTGGCATGCCATCTTCTCGGAAAGTGTGATAGAGACATATTTATATTTACAGGTGGTAGGACTAGGACCTTGTGCAAGGTCCGCCCGGATTGCTACCACCATCTTGCTCGCTGATCCTGCCGTGAAGCAGTGCTTGCACTGTTGTGTTTCGGCGTGGAGAGTAAGACATCCGGTGAAATTACTGGCACTTGAGGTGTGTAGGATATGGCCTGGGTCTTGCGACTTACCGCTTCAATCCTCCCGCAGCCACGTCCGAGGGTCCTGGTCGAGGATCGGGGTTGCCGGCAAATCAGTCCATATCACATGCACAAAGCCATAGGTCACTGCACTATTTTCCAGTCAATGAAAGGGGAACTTTAAGACTATTTAAACGTGGCCACGCTAAATATAAATATCATAAATATAAATATCATAAATATCACGGGACACTTGACACCAATTGATCTAGTCCCAAACTAAGCAAAGCTTGTACTATGGGTACTAGGCAACGGATAAACATACTTATATAGATAAATACATACTTAAATACATATTAAACATCCAAGACCCGAGAACAAACATTCGTGTTATTCACACAAATATCTGCCCCGGCCGGGATTCGAACCCAGGACCTCAAGCTTCGTAGTCAGGTGCTCTAACCACTTAGCCATTCGGTCGTTCAAATGGCCGTGGCGCTAGTGTCGCGCCGAAGAACCATTTCCCACGTAAATGGTGCGTTCCGATTTACACAGTTTGTCGTAGACCCAGTATAAAATAAAAGGCAAAAAAAACGAATATTATTAACCAAATTGTGTCGCATTATGTACTCACTCACACAAAAAAAAAAAAATTATTTTATGAAATAGAAATTAACTGTTACGGTACGGAACATGAGGTATCCCATAGGCCTCTAGGTTGGCAACGCGTCTGCAATACCCCTGGTGTTGCAGATGTTTATGGGCGGTGGTGATCTCTTACCATCAGGAGACCCACTTGCTCGCTTGCCATCCAGTTGAATAATAAAAAAAGGTTTTAATGATTAATTTATTACCTTCTGAAAAAATACACAGCCGGAAGACGTCCACTGCTGAACAAAGACCTCCCCCTTAGAACGCCACAATGAACGACAACTCGCCACTTGCGTCCACCCACCCGCAACTCACGACGTCAGTCCACCTGGTGGGAGGCCTGCCAACGCTTCGTCTCCCGGTTCGTGGTCGCCACTCGAGGACTTCTCCCCCAACGGTTATCTGTTCTTCGAGCGTTGTGGCCCGCCCATTGCCACTTCAACTTGCATATTTTTCCAGCTATGTCGATGACTTTAGTTCTTCGACGAATTCCCGTATTCCGGATTCTGTCGCGCAAAAAAATCTAAGCATAGCTCTCTTCATAGCTCTCCAAGAGGCCAACAGTATAAACACACTAGCTTTTGCCTGCGGCTTCGCCCGCGTGGAATTCGGTTATCACGCGCTGTTCCCTCGGGAACTGTGCATTTTTCCGGGATAAAAGTAGCCTATGTCACTCTCTGGCACATGAACCGCCGCCACCTCTGCGCGCTGTTTTGTCATCAAATTAGTTTTAATCATTTTTGAGAATAAATATGTATGTTAGTCTGTAGGGTATTTATTGTACTCGTATGGGCCAAGTTGCCCGAAATAAATGAATTTATTATTATTATAAACTATCTCTATGCTAAAAATCACGTCAATCCGTCGCTCAGTTTAGACGGGCAAACATACAAACACACACACTTTCGCATTTATAATATTATTATGGATTCACAAAAGGATCGTCGAATGTATACAAAAAATAAATAATGCATACTAGTAGTTAGAATACAATAAAATCTCAAAAAATAAATTTACAATGTCAAATAAGAATTGAATTTTATAATAGTACAATACCTACTGCAGAGGCCGAGAAAGAAAGGCTGGCAAGTTCTTTCACGCGGAGGAGTACTTTTCTCACACATGCAATGAAATAAATAAAAACCTCGCACCTCGTTCTGCACAGTTGCGACATACATAATACATAACCCTAAAAACAGAACCAACTACCAATATAAAGTTACCCATCCATCCATCCATAGCAGCCCTTAATTCGTCCGTCTTCGGACATAGGCCTCCTCTCCATTTCTCCACGCCTGGCGATCGACAGCCATATGCATCCATCCTCCACCCGCCTGTCGGCAGCTATATCCTCCTTCCACCTCATTGGTGGTCTCCCTCCACTGCGAGTGTTTTCACGAGGTCTCCACTCCAGTGTTCGCCTCGCCCAACGGTCGTGGTTCATCCCGGCAATGTGCCCTGCCCATCTTATTCCTCTCGATCTCTTCCACCACGTCCCGAACTTTAGTGACTCGTCTGATCCACTCATTCCTTTTCCGATGCATGACAGTTATCCCGAGCATTGACCTCTCCATTGCTCTCTGTGCAACACGGAGTTTCTCTGCAGACTTCTCTGTCAGTGTGGTTCCATTCCATAAGTGAAGACGGGCAAGACACACTGGTTGAAGATTTTGGTTTTAAGGTGCTGGCGAATCTTCCTTGACTGAAGGACTGACTTATTTGCACCGAAGGCCGCCCACGCCTGCGCGATCCGACGTTCTATTTCAGCCACTTGGTCCTCAGAACCAAGCGTAATCCTGTGCCCGAGATACACGTAGCTGCTGACGACCTCGAAAGGCAATGGACAGTCTCCGGCTCCCGGCGGTATGTTGGTCATGATTTTTGTTTTGGTGACGTTCATCTTCAGACCAATTTTTAACGATAAAGTTACCACAATACTTTAATGATCCCTCACCAAATATAACTGAGCAAAATTCGTACATTTTTATACACTAACATAGTCGCCTTCGTGCTGCTTTGCCATCAAAAAAACTGCAAAAAAAAACGTAAACACTAAACCAAACAAAAACTACAACTGGTTAATATGAGTTGAGAAGAATTGCTTTTCTTAGAAAAATGACAAAAGCTGTTTGTTGTGCAAAAAGTCCAATTTCCAAGGTCTATTGTGTCGCGTCGAGCAAAAACGTACCGTAATTGCCTTTATTACAGTTAAAAATGTAGTGGCAGACAGAGTGTGACATTGGTCGACTTTAACCCCCGACGCAAAAAGAGGGGTGTTATAAGTTTGACCGCTATGTGTGTGTGCGTGTGTGTGTGTGTGCGTGCGTGCGTCCTGCGATTCCGTGCTGTCACCGTTTTTACCCGACTGCCCAAAGGAGGGTTATGTTTTTCGAGCGTATGTATGTATGTGGGTATGTATGTCCATTTCTTTGGTCCTCGCTGCAGCCTAAACGGCTAGACGGATTTCAACGGAGGTATCATTGGATTCGTCATAACTGTCGGAGTGACATAGGCTATATAAAATTTCAAAATGGCGTCTGCGAAAAAAAATATGGCGGAGGAATGAAAAAAAATTTTGTATTGTAACAATATGGGTATCAAATGAAAGCTAATAATTAGCCCATTCTAAATATATATATATGAGTTATAATACTTTTAATATACTATTTTCACAGAAATATCAAAAAAGTATAAAATAAAAAACATTAAATTTAAAAAATCAAAAAACCCGACTGCTTTAATAACTAAAGTCGGGTTTTTGATTTTTTAAATTTAATGTTTTTTAAGCAGCGGTTTGGTCGCACCTTGATTTGATGTATAAAATAATGATACGAAAGTCAATGAGACAAGTACAAGACGTGAGTTGACGCAAACTCATTCGTTCAATAGATAATTATAAGTGGCATGTGCTTCATAATCATATCATAGGTAATAAAGTCAAAATATCTTTATTCAATTTAGGCTATAACAAACACTTATGAATGTCAAAAAAAATCTATTACCGGTTCGGAAAAACCTCTGTCGAGAAGAATCCGGCAAGAAACTCAACGAGGTATATATTTTTTTTAACAGATTTACAATATTATTAATGATATGTATACATCACAAGTATTAAACACAAATTTATTTTTAACACAGTAGGTTCGCTATTTGAAGGGATCGCTAATGCGTTAGAAAATTTTTAAAACCTTGTGTTAATAGAAATGTTAAAACCTTTTTTTTTTATTCGTCCGGATAGCAAACAAGCAAGTGGGTCTCCTGATGGTAAGAGATCACCACCGCCCATAAACATCTGCAACGCCAGGGGTATTGCAGATGCGTTGCCAACCTAGAGGCCTAAGATGGAATACCTCAGGTGCCAGTAATTTCACCGCAGTAAATTAACACAAATCAAAAATAACACTGTGTAGATACTAAAGTACAACTTAGAAAGCAAACTCGTTTACTTACCATGTTGCCGTTTACGAATACCTGTTTATGTCAAAGAACTAAACATGGCCGATTAGTGGGCAACAAGTACCATGTACTACCGCTGGCATGCATGTACAGTCGGAGTAAAAAAAGGTTATTTCCCTTTATGGGCGGTGGTGATCTCTTACCATCAGGAGACCCACTTGCTCATTTGTCATCCAGTCGAATAAAAAAAATTTTTTTTTGAGGTAACATTTAATAGGCCATGAAGTTAACTTCTCTAAGACACAAGTGGACTGCGATTGGTTAAAAGATAATCAAGAATTGAGATATTAATTATGTGCTATACTTAATCCATAAATCGTTGTGCAAAAGTGCGTGTTTTTAATTGTCACATGTTTAGCAAAAGGAGGTTAAAAAGTGAGTTTTTTTGTGTTTCTTATGTATCAATATTAAAATCTGCGGTCCCTTGAAGCCCTGAAAAAATCAAACTTTTAATTCAACGCAATCAAAAGTTACTGTCATTAAACAACGTGTTTCCATACAAATAGCAGTGCACTGAAAACCTATAGGGCACTTCCAGTTGTCCTGGAAACTTGAAATTTGGTATGAAGGTAGCTGTTATAACACAACCAGCTAGAAGTTTGAAAAAATCTTGATTTTTCATGTCTGCCTGTAAATATCATTGGCCAATATAATCTGACCCCACACTGCGTACATTTTGCTTAAGAGTAGGGCTCTGCATACACTGGATGTATTAAATCACTCGGAAAAATCGAGAGAAATATGTGCACGGAACCCTCGGTGCACGAGTCCGACTACGAAACTCGAAACTCGGAAGTTCGTGTCGTGCGGTCCCTCTGACACTATTTAATACGAGAGCGAGAGGGACGGTACGATACGATACGAACTTCGAGTTTCGTAGTAGCCCTGCAGTCTGTTGTTATCTGGGATCGATTATGACGTAGTTAAGTCCGTCTACGTCGCAGTGTAATCCTGCACGATACAGAATGTGGGCCAGAGGAAAATACCACCGATAACATACTTACGTTAGGGTTGCCATGCCCCGATTTGAAGCACGGTGTCGCGGCGTCCTGGCCTATAAGCAAATTGGGATGCACCAAAAAAAAAAACCTATGGTTTTTATTTTATTTATGGAAAGAATAGGATATTTTAAGATACCATTTTTATCGATTTTGAATTTGGATGAGTATTTAATTTTTTATATATTTTTTACGAAATACGCTGGATGACGTCACAGTGAGACAGCCACGTTCCATTGCCTAGAAAAAATCAGGTCGTACATAAGATAATCTGTGGCATTACAATCTGACAATAATACAAGCACGGCTTAGGGTCCTAAATGAACCATGACAAATAGTTTTATTTATTTCTCTTGTTTTAGCTTCGATTATTCCTATGTTTGTTTAATGGTGTGATAGTAAATAGATATTTTGTATTAAAATCTGATATTTAAATTCTTTTATATTTACTTGTAACGTCGTAATAATATACCGTTTTTGTCAAACTTAAAACGTAAAATTGCTAAAAGTGGCTCCGAAGCGGTAACGTTTCGTGTGCTCTGCCTACCCCATTTGGGAATACAGGCGTGATGTTTGTGTGTGTGTGTGTGTATTATTACATAATCATATATTTTTAGTTTTATTGATTTATTTTAATTAATTTATTTGTAGTTTTATATAAATTAAAAACTATTTAAAAAATATGTAGAAACTTTTTTGTTTGCGGCTGTTGACACCTGATCTTGGTCTTAAGTTGGTCTTAGACGAAGATTTTATTTTATGCACTAGATCATAAAAAGCCATTTTATGTCGCCTAGATACAGCATAAACACGAACTTTACGAGCATGAGAAGTGAAAAATTATTTATCTAGTGCATAAAATAAAATCTTCGTCTAAGACCATGGTAATCAGGTGTCAACAGCCACAAACAAAGAAGTTAATGTATTTTTTTTTCATAATTTTTAATTTATATAAAATAAACCATCAATCAAAATAAATCAATAAAACTAAAAAATTATAATTATATAGTAATGCATGAAAAATAAAATGTACATAGTACTTAAGTGAACAATTGTTTCCACTGTTGCTATTTCGTTTCCTCGCCATCGAAGTGAAAAGCAGAGTGTAAAACTCGAGCATTAAACCCATTTTCCCCTCGACGTGTCTATCCACCCTCGCCATACCGGCTCGGGTGGCTATATGAACGTCTTGGGTAAAATGGCTCGTTTTATGCTCTTGTTGTACAATCTACTATTGTTTGTCCACAGCGGAGGCCTGTCCAACTTCCTGTACTACGTAGCTCTCCCTGAAGACACTTCCAAGCTGAAGACGCCTGAGTGTTACCACGACGAGGATCATGGCAAGAGTCTGATGCGGTCCTGCTCATTCTCAGCTGACGAGCCGAGAAAGGTATACTACTATCCTACTATCCTACTAATATTATAAATGTGAATGTTTGTGAGTGAGTGAGTGAGCGAGTGAGTGAGTATGTTTGTTACTTCTTCACGCTGAAACGGCTGAACGGATTTGGATGAAATTTGGCAAAAAGTTAGTTTATAAACTGGATTAAAACATAGGATACATTTTATCCCGATATTCCCACGGGATAGGGATAAAATCTTGAAATAACAACCGCTGTGCTTAGAGTCATGAAATTTGGTATGTAGGTTGCTGGACGTCTGAAATAACACATAGGCTACTTTTTATCCCGATATTCCCACGGGATAGGGATAAAATCTTGAAATAACAACCGCTGTGCTTAGAGTCATGAAATTTGGTATGTAGGTTGCTGGACGTCTGAAATAACACATAGGCTACTTTTTATCCCGATATTCCCACGGGATAGAGGTGAAATATTGAAATAACAACCGCTGGGCTTAAGAGTCATAAAATTTGGTATGTAGATAGCTGGACATATGGAATAGCACATAAGCAACTTTTTATCCCGATATTCCCACGGGATAGGAATAAAATCTTGAAATAACAAGAAATGCATTTTGTGGTAGGGCCTTGTGCAAGGTCCGCCCGGATTGCTACGACCATCTTACTCGCTAATCCTGCCGTAAAGCAGTGCTTGCACTGTTGTATTTCGGCGTGGAGAGTAAGACAGCCGGTGAAATTACTGGCACTTGAGGTATCCCATCTTAGGCCTCTAGGTTGGCAACGCGTCTGCAATACTCCTGGGTTGCAGATGTTTATTGGCGGTGGTGATCTCTTACCATCAGGAGACCCACTTCCACGACACCACGACGATGCCACGTCTATAGCACAGAGTACTTTTTTTCTTTTTCTTTTTTTAATGCCACGTCAATAATTGCATTATTGGCAAAGGCAATAGGCCTATACAGACGTGCATATTATTCTCTTTTTCTTTTATTTATATTTGTGTAGTTAAGATTTTTATGTTGTAAATTACTTCATTTGTGTATTGTGAAAAAAATGTTTTAGTTGTCGTGTTCACTGTTGATGTATACTTTTAACTCCTAAATGGTTCCAACGGAAGACCAGCGTCGGCCGCAAGGTTGACATCATGCTGAGTTGGGACCATTTCGTGACAAATTTATTTCCTTTTTTTCTTTTTGTAAAAATGTCACGAATAAATTTTTCTTTCTTTCTTTCTCTTTCTTTCACTTGATCGTTAGCCATCCAGCCGCATAAAAAAATCGCTATACATGTTCCAGGTGCTTCTAAGGATCTATGGACAAGTGCACGGCGAAAGAGCGATGGACGCTATAGTGACGGAATCTGTCATATTTACACTTCTATCTGAACGGAGACTTGGGCCCAAATTGCATGGTGTGTTCTCTGGAGGCAGAATTGAAGAATATATACCGGTGAGTGAACAATCAAACACCTTTTCAACACCCGACATAACATAACATAGCATAAGGCACTTGTCCCACCGCCGACGATGAGCGAGAAGCGAGTAGAGCGAGTAACTAGAAACGAGTGGGCGAGCAGCGAGAAGCGAGTGTAGTTTTGTCGCTCGGCTGTAAGCGAGTGTTCGAGTGCGAGGGGCGATTACTCGCTCGTGCGGGGCGGCCGCCAAGCTGACATCGCTGAGCGAGTATCTATAGCTCAGCGAGTTTTATAGCTCTTGTCGCTGCGACAAAAGATGTAAGAGCGAGTTCTCGCCGACAGTGTGAACAGCCAGCGATCAACTATTAATATATATGTCTCTTTTACTCACACAGGATCTTATATATTTTGTTCGTTTCTTGAGCGAGAAAATAGTCGATAGCCAATCGTTTCCTCGCTGGCGGTGAGACAAGTGCCTAACGTAACATAGTTTTAGTGCTAGTTCTAGTCTTAGTTTTAGGTGGTACTTATGGAGCCAAAATAAACCTTTCTTTCTTTCTTTCGACGCAAAAGGAGGGGTGTAAGTTTGACTGCTATGTCTGTCTGTGGCACCGTAGCTCTTAAACGGGTGGGCCGATTTGAATGCCGTTTTTTTTATTTGAAACTAGTGTTTACCCGTGGCTTCGCACACGTAAATCCTTAGATCCAGCAGCTGAATTGAAATTTTGGGATTTTTGAAAAATTCCCTTGGGAATTCCCGAATTTAAATCATGGTTTTCATTGACGTTACATTATCACTCTAAGCCCAGCGGTTGTTATTTCGAGATTTTTTCCCTATCCCGTGGGAATATCGGGATAAAAAGTATCGTATGTTTTAATCCAGGTTATAAACTAACTTTTTGCCAAATTTCATCCAAATCCGTCCAGCTGTTTCAGAGTGAAGAAGTAACAAACATACTCACTCACTCACTCACTCACAAACTTTCACATTTATAATATTAGTAGGATTAGGTTGTCTAGCGATGGTTTTTAGACATGTTTCATCAAAATCGGTTCAGCTGTTTTTGAGAGATTGGTCTTAAGTGACAAAGTCGGGGGTTTTCATAACTTTTGTTGGTTAATTTAGTTTCACCTGTCCCGTTGTCTGTCTG
>NC_133498.1:5917674-5945537 GCF_025370935.1 Choristoneura fumiferana | reverse complement strand
CAATAAATAAATAAAATAAATAAATATCACGGGACAATTCACACCAATTGACCTAGTCCCAAAGTAAGCTTAGCAAAGCTAAACAATAACTCGTTGGCTTTACGGCCTCGCAATGTAATGCAACTTGCACGATTTTTCTTGCAAGTCTAAACTCAGCTTTAGAAAGAAATGACGTACGAATTTTAGTTTCAATCAAAACTAAAACAGACTTAACAAACTAGAGTGCGTTTGAATCCCTCGAACGCTGGAGGGTGCTCGAACGCTCAAAAGCGCTCATACGCTCAAATGCTCGACTGCTATTGTGATCGAGCATTGTTACCCGGCTTCGTTACTTGTATTGTTTTGAGAGTTTTTTCATTAATTGCTTAGGGCTGTGCTAGGAATCGTTGAAAGGTAAAACATGGCCCTCTCGGTAAATACTACGATATCTTTATAACTAAGAAGGCATTTTTGAAATCACAATTTCAATTTTTGAACATGAAACTACCGTGAGACTCACTCATATTAAATGATATTATAACGGATAACTCACGTCTTAAACCGAGTTTAGCTCGACATGTTAATAATAAAAAAAATGATAATAAAAATGACGATAAAAATGCGGGTAGTTGTGCGCCGGTGTTAGTTTCGTCGGACAGTCGTGCGCGCAGAGCGGTGGCGCGTAGTGTGCGTGTTGCGGCAGCCGCGAGTCGCGTGCTCCTGAGAGGAAGGGCTACGAAATAGCCCGAAAACATGTCGAGCTAAACTCGGTTTAAGACGTGAGTTATCCGTTATAATATCGTTTAACACCATTTTCAATGCATTATTTAGTCGTATGTTACTGTACCGTATTTTATAAGAAAATATTTTATTGTATTGTGAAACTCTTTATTGTACATAAAACACATGAAATTAACAGAAAACAGGGTAATAAGATTTACAAAGGCGAACTTACGGCTTAAAAGGATCTCTCCAGTTAACCTTTGAACGATTGACAGGATATCAGAAATAAGAGTAGACACTACGAGTACAATGAAAGAAAAAAAAGAACCGAAGTTTTATAAATCATCATCATCATCATCCCAGCCTCTAACGTCCACTGCTGGGCACAAGCCTCCTCTCAAACAAAGGGCTTGGGCCATAGTTCCCACGCGTTCCCAGTGCGGATTGGGAACTTCACACGCACCATTGAATTGCTTCGCAGGTTTGTGCAGGTTCCTCACGATGTTTTCCTTCACCGCAAAGCTCGTGGTAAATTTAAAATGTAATTCCGCACATGAATTTCGAAAACTCAGGTTTAAATACTTATTATTTATCAATAAAATAAATAATAAATCTCATGGGACAATTAACATCAATTGAACCAGTCCCAAACTAAGCATTGTTTGTCTATGGGCACTAAGCAACGGGTAAACATAATATTTATGTACATCATCATCATCCCAGCCTATATACGTCCCACTGCTGGGCACAGGCCTCCTCTCAGAACAAGAGGGCTTGGGCTATAGTTCCCACGCGGGCCCAGTGCGGATTGGGAACTTCACACGCACCATTGAATTGCTTCGCAGGTTTGTGCAGGTTTCCTCACGATGTTTTTCCTTCACCGCAAAGCTCGTGGTAAATTTCAAATGTAATTCCGCACATGAATTTGGAAAAACTCAGAGGTGCGAGCCGGGGTTTGAACCCACAACCCTCTGTTTGAGAGGCGATAGGTCAAACCACTAGGCCACCACGGCTTTTTAGGCCACCACGTTCTTTTAGCCACCACGGCTTTTTGTACATAAATAAGATAAATTACTAAACGCCCCAGACTAGAGAACAAACATACGTATTATCGAATTTCGAGATCTAGCCCGGGACCTCAAGCTAGCATATATGTATAATGCATAGTCAGGTTCTCCATCACTTTGGCTTGATCATTTAAAATTAAATATTAATTAAATACTTTATTAATTAAACCGATACTTCTGGCGCATCACTAGCCGTAGTAATTATCGCCCACCAATAATTAGTTACGCTGTGGGCGCATCTGTCACCAGAACCAATGTACAGTCGGGAGCAAAAGTACTAGTGTCGTAATATAATTATACCAGGTAGTAGATACAAAGTCCGCGACCGGATGGCCAAGTGGTTAGAGAACCTGACTAGGAAGCTTGAGGTCCCGGGTTCGATTCCCGGCCGTGGCAGACATTTGTATGAACAATACCTACTAATGTTTGTTCTCGGGTCTTGGATTTTTAATATGTACATAAGTGTGTTTATCCGTTGCCTAGTATCCATAGTACAAGCTTTGCTTAGTTGAGGGACTAGGTCAATTGGTGTCAAGTGTCCCATAATATTTAAAAAAAAAAATGTGAAAAGAGCTAGTCAAGGAAGAAACCAACAGAGATCAACAACAGGACTGACCCAACCACCCCGCTGGACCTAACAGGAGAATGAATGCTCCTCACCGGCTTTCAGCAAATGGCTGACGCGAGACTGTGGTAAACTCCAGGGTCTCCAGGGAGTTGAGGATGTGCAGCCACATAATAGATAAGGATAATAATTAGACAAATTTATTCGCTATTCGCAAAAAACAGTTTTATAGTACATAATTACAAGATATGACAAACAAAAAAATAAAACATTAAAAAAATAAAAGCAAGTTTTTGCGAAGTCGCGAAACGGTCCCAGCTCAGTTATAGTGTTGGCCAAGCAGGCACCGCTGGTCTTCTGCTGTGACCGCTTGGCGGCTTCACGGAAGGCGAAAATCCAAATAAAATAAAATTTAAGTCATAATCATGATACCGGATTACTAATGTATGGGCAAAAAATTTTGACCAAGGTATCACATCCCAAAATATATTACTCAATTATCATTTGGCAAAAAATCATTTGCAAAAAAACTTATCGCAATTTTTTTATTGTTTCTCAAATAATTACTTAGTCATGTTTCATATATTACCAAGTTTTATTTAGTCAAATGTATCGTTTGGCATAACTCTTACCAAAATATCGCATGACATAATAACCTAATTTTCTGGGAGCAGTTCATTTCTGTGAGGGGCGCAGTTCTAACCTAACCTACCTTTCTGATAGCCGTTCGTTTTTGCGGGGGACGCAGTTTTAACCTAACCTAACCTACTTTTCTGGTAGCAGTTCGTTTTTCTGGGCGACGCAGTCTAACCTCATCTACTTTTCTGGTAGCAGTTGGTTTTTGTGATTGGTTTGTGCGAAATGTCATTTTGAACAAACATTTTTTTGGAATACAATATTAACCAAAAGAAAACGTTTGTCGTAAGTAATAAAATTTGACGAAGTAAAATTATGCCAAATGATAATTAGACCAAATGAATAAAATGCGAAATGTAGATGTGCTAAAGATAAGTTTTTTGGGAAGTGAAATTTCACTAGCCACATAATGCTAGCCAGTAGCATGAAATTGCGGTTAGGTTTGTGACCCCGCAATGTGTCGGTACTGGAACGATTTTACTGGATAAATGTAAACGGGGTATAAACTCCTCTGCAATACGGTATTTGACAACTCTTACATTTACCATACCCTGTATATTATTTAAAAATATAGATATACGGACAATGTTGGCGAAGAAAAAAATTAATTCGATTTAAAAAAAAATTGAAAAATCGAATTATTTGGCTCTTTCTAAAACGCTTTTCTTTATACAGCAAGCATGGCGCTACTTGCGCGTGACGTCACATGCAAGTAAGTCTTTCTCTTAATGAATTTCAAACCTTTATACCTCTGTTATATTATGTTTAAAGATAGCTTAAAAATTGTTTTTTTGTTCGATAACATGCATTTTCAAGCTTTAATTTATAAAATGAAAAAAAGTAGTCAACTACAGTATTGTCATCGCGATTGTACCAGCAAGATGTCATTGAGGACAAGATGGCTGCCACCGCAATGTTCACTCGACTACCGACAGACGGACAAACCGACTCGCATACTGACATTCTATTGCAATCGTGATGTTAAGGCATTATTTGATTATATCTCTACTAGACGTTGCGCGCGGCTTTGCACGTGAAATCAATAAATAGATAAATTAAAATTCCGGGATTTTATGAAATGGGAGTTGTCATGGGAATTCCCAAAAATTTCATCGTTGTGTTCATTGACGTTGCGTTAAAACAGTCTTTATTTAGGCCCCTTAACAATATCGAAATTGGTTTCTAATAATGAGAGTTTTCACAGAAGCGAAATGTCGCTAGATGGCGTTGGTATCGTGAGATCGGTTTGACGTTTGCTTGCGATTGGCTCATTTAGGTATTGAACCAATCACGAGCAAACGACGACCTCACGATACTAAAACCCTCTTCGCCTCTGTGAATACCCACATTGACATATCAATAAAAAAAAAGAATAATTGCCACAAACACTGAATGGATGCCACAAGACGGATGGCGACGTCGGGATAGGCCCAGACGGTGGTTGCGGTACGACCTGGACATATTTCTCGACGACTGGCCTCAGGCTGCTTTGGATCGGGAGGAATGGAGGACATGGGGGGAGACCTTTGCCCAGCAGTGGGACAATCCAAGCTAAATAATAATAATAATAAATTAATAAATATCACGGGACACTTGACACCAATTGACCTAGTCCCAAACTAAGCAAAGCTTGTGTTATGGGTACTGGCGATGGATAAACATACTTAAGTAAATAGATACTTTAACATATAATCAAAGATCCAAGACGAGCACAAATATCTGCCCCGACAAGGCCCCGTCCGTCGAACCTGGGACCGCAGCTTCGTAGTCAGGTTCACTTAACACTGTGCTAAAAAATATGGTCGTCGAATAATAAAAAAAGGCATTGTTTTTTTTAGACATTCCTAATTGTAATTTATACAGACAAACTGACGATGGAACTATAACTTTTCAACCAACTTATAGTTTTTTAATAGTGTGGTCATGTATGTAGGTCAACGTCTCGGAAACGCCTTTGTCGCAAAAAGACCAGCAGTAACCGCTCGAACCGCTGCAATATTCAAATAGATAGCCATTATGGAACCTGTGTCCATTGCACTGACAATTTGAAATAACCTGAGCAACTCTGGAAATCCTCCGAAACATTGCCATTTCAACGTTCAATATCTCAAAAACAAAAATAGCTAAGAACCATTGCAAGAAAATTGGCTTTAGCGTCAAGAAATAATAAACACACACACACGCGCGCGCGCGCACACGCACACACACACACGCGCACGCGCACACACACGCACGCACGCACGCACGCACGCAAATCGAAGTTCGTATCGCACTGTCCCTTTCACTCGCGTATTAAATGACATAAGCCTCAGCTGGACGGCAACATACGAAGTTCGAGTTTTGCACTTCGTGGTATAGGGCCTGAATTCATTTATCGCCATCCCGCGGGAACTACGAGTATGCAATTTTGCTGGATAATAACTATCCTATGTCCTTTCTCGGGACTCAAACTATCTCTATACCGAATTTCATCTAAATCGGTTCAGCGGATTAGGCCTCCTATCCTGAGATATGTATGCATAGGAAAAATTCGTGTCTAGATTCCTGTCCAGCAGTGGTATAGGGGTTATAGCACGCAGCACGGAATGCTGAGGACCTGGGTTCGATTCCCTGTGCTGGTCTCTTTTTCTGGTTTTTCTGTGCATCCATGTCTCAGTTTGTATTTTCGTGATGGTACACATCCTCGCACAGCACATCTCTGGTGGAAACAGCTGAGCGGAGCGAGGCGAGGTAAATGAAGCGTTTCTATTGGTTAATGAAAAACACATTCCTCGCGACACATCCTCGCATATCTCTGGTGGAAACGCTGCTTAAAGCCGGAATACAATGGAAACGTGCCTCCTTGTTACCGCGAAGTAGCCTTGCCAGTTTGCCCTATTCCTTATAAGATTATCTATGCGCAGCACTCGTTTTCTGATCGATTACAATCGGTTTTTAACCCCCGACGCAAAAAGAGGTAAAAGTATTAATATTTGTGACCATGTTCTCCGAAAGAAAGAAAGAAAGAAAATATTTATTCGTCATCATCCGCCGAATCTAAGTGTTTATATTATAAGTTTTTTTACTGCTTTATGGTGTGTAATAAAAGAATATTTGTATTGTATTGTACTTATTGTAATGACGTCCACTGCTAAACAAAGACCTCCCCTTAGAAAGCCTCAATGAACGACAACTCGCCACTTGCATCCACCGGTTGCCACAACACGATGTCGTTACATATCTAGATAGATAGATAGATAGATAAAACGTTTATTTGTTACTGCAAACACACACAATCAAAATTACATAATAAGAAAAAAAAGAACAGTCCTAACTTAAATGTAAACAATTTTCAATTGTTTGTGTGCGCTGCAGTAGTGCAAAAGGGTCATGGCTCAGTGGTCAACATTGCTCATAGGAGCAAAACACTGATATTCTGCCACAACCCAGAGGGCCAAGAACAAAATATTATCACTTTATTAAAAAAAAACAAATATAAATGTACAATACAAAACGAAACAAACAGTGCCAAGCAAAATGAATACATTTTAATTTAACAATTTTAACAATTTTGTACCTGCCTACCACCAACGAAAATGTATTTTTATTTCAATGATTCAGAACATGCAAATGAAAAGCAAGAAAGAAAAAATAAAAGCATCACAACAAACATGCAGCCACCCTTCAGTTCCTTAACCCTACCCTATATTTTAAAATTACAATTAAAATCAAGTACCGAGCAACCGCTTTGCTTCTGCAAAAGAATTAACTTAAAGTGTTTATAAAAGTATTTTTGGATGTTAAACGTCTGATCGGTGGAGGTATATTGTTCCAGCACTTGGTTGCAAGGTAACGAAAGCTACCGGTAAAGGCTACAGTTCTGTGGGGGTGGCATTCTAACAGACAATGTCGGGTGGATCTAGTTCCGTATCTAGTATGAAAAGAAGAAATACCTGTCTTAGCAAAAAGATAATTAGGCCGATTGAAATTCATGACTTCAAATAAAAGACTTGCAAGATGTAAGTGTCTTCGAGAGGACATGTTTAGCATTGAGGCTCTGTTGAGATATGGCGTTATATGACTTCTTGGTGGAACAACGAAACAAAAACGACAACAAGCATTTTGTACACGCTGAACCAAACGACGAGTCGCCGACTGCAACCTTGGTCCGTATACTAAATCCCCATAATTTAACCTAGACAGGATCAGTGACTCACAAAGTGTAATACGCATTTTCTCACAAAGGAGGTTTCGAATCTGATATAAGACTTTTAGACGGTAAAAGCATGACTTGACCAGACTATAATATGGCTTTCAAAGCGTAGTTCGCTGTCAAAAAACAATACCCCAATACCATATCTAGTGTTCTAAACCACTAGACTTGTTTTCTTTCAGTTTTTTGACATTGGAGGTTTTTGATTTTTTTCAATTCATTATTTCACTTCCTATTTGTTAGATATTTTTATGAAAATGTAGCTTAAAAGTATTGTAAAATTTCATTTGATACCCATATTGTTATAATACCATTTTTTTCAATTCTTCTGCCTTATTTTTTACGTCACTGACCGTTACTGGTTACGAGTACGACGAATCGAATGGTAAAATTGATAAACATACTGAGGATTCTCTTTTGGACAGTCGGGTAAAAAATACAGCATAGGTATCTTAGAAGCAATGTCACAAATGTCACATAGCCGTTCATTATATCCTAAACCGATAATGTATGCTTCAATCAACTTATCATAATGTTAATTCCATGCAACAATTTTAAATAAAAAAAGCCTAGGAAACTTAATCGGCGCCGGAGCAGACGATGCTCACAAAAACCGATCATGGCCGACGATTTCCGATTTTTTCCGTAACAAAAATGACACGACGCGAACGTTCGGAATTTCGAAAAATTATACGGCCCCAAACCGCGCGCTATAATTTCGAACTATAATTTGTTCGTCTTTTTGTTTGTTTGCGGGTAATTGCGGTCCGAATGCTTTCCGGTTTTTTTTTTGTTTTCCGACTTTTTTCGGTCGGCGCTTGATGACAACGTGCAATGGTTTTTGCCGTTCACAACCTGTGATGTTTAGTTTGCTATGGTACAATTTAGGAGTATCGACGAATCCCATCGTTCGTTGAACAACTTTTTTTCCATGTACCTAATAGCAGACAAACGGGCAGACGGTTCACCTGATGTTAAGTAATTCCCGTCGCCCGTAGACATCCGCCGCACCATCAGGACTGCAGATGCGTTGGCGGCCTTGCAAGAAATGGTACACTCGCGTTTTGAAAGTAGCCATTTCGTAGTGAAAACTTAACACATATGACACACTGGCTGTTGCCCGCGACTCCGTCCACGTAGAATTCGTTTATCGCTATTCCGCGAGAACTATGCAGTTTTCCGGGATAAAAACTATTCTATGTCTTTCTCCGGAACTCAAGCTATTTTTATACAGAATTTCATCTAAATCGGTTCAGCGGTTTAGGCGTGATGATGTAACAAACAATCAGACTTACAAACTTCCGCATTTATTAATGGGATTGCGGTTAAATACGAAGTTAAATCGTTTTAAGCGATCAGTCGCAATTGTTGATACCTATACTTGAAACGTTTAGGTACCTAATTAACTAACTTAAATAAATTTCAGCTGCCAGATTTGATACATTCAAGGATTTTAAACATTTTTACATAGTAATACAAACTAGTCTAGTGTATTTCAATATATAAATGTAAATGTTTAGATAGTTTAATGGGGGAATTTCAATATTTAAGACACCAATACCGTATTTGACTATTTTGTATATGTTTTATAAATTAAAAATTCACAATGCCTGTTATGGAATAGAGAAACAATTTTTAAGCTGTGTACCTTTACAAATAACAAAAATGTTTGAAATTCAAGATTAGACAGAGAAAGACATACTGGCATGTGACGTCAACGTCACACGCCAGTTCTGCCATACCTACTTTGCTGCATAGAGAAAAGCGTTTGAGAAAGACACAGGTATACAGATTTTTCAAAAAATCACCATAAATCCAATTTTCAACCGTTTTAAATTATCTCTTCGCTAAACACTATCTGTATAAATGAACTAAAATAATTTCCTTGCTCACCCGCGACCTTACGATAGCTAAGCTTATGCAAAATATGCATTTAATGCAGTTCCTCCACCTCCACACTGTAAGAACACACACAAATCACACAAACCCATCTATCACCACCACCACACTACACTGACGCGTTTCGAACTCAACCAGAGCTCATCTTCAGAGTGACACAACCGTACACCATGCTACCAGTTGTTAGACTAACAAACCACAACCACCGTTTTAACTTGTCACTGTAACTCCCCAAGTACCCACATACGTTTTATGAAACTATCTGTATATCTATATTTAAAAAAAAAAATTAAGATATGGCAAATTAAGGAGTTGTCAAATACCGTATTGACGTTGTTTTGTTTACATTTAGTTAAATACCTATCAAAACGAAGTATAGCTTCATATTTACATCATCAATTTCCCGTTTACCTTCCTCCAACATTTCATTACAACATAAATGAAGCCATAGACTATATTTAACCCATTTACTTATTATTTAACCATCTAAAGCAACAATAACTGTCGCTAGTACATAAATAAGAGGGCCGTTTAATTGGCCACTCACGAATTATTATGTAATGTTAATTGCTATATCTAAATACAGCAACAATTAACAATAATATCGTCAATATAGAAGTGACATATTAAATGATATTGTACCGGATAACTCATTGTTTTTTATTTTACCACTTTGTTGGCGTGACTGATACATATGATATTTATGCAAAATTACAGCTTTGTAGTGCTAACTGTCTCTCAGCATAGCCGTGGACAGACAGACAGACAGACAAACAGACAGACGGACATACATGGCGAAACTATAAGGATTCCTAGTTGACTACGGAACCCTGGAAACGCCGTGGTGGTGGTATATGTAAATACCTACTGAAATTTAATCCGGATATATGAATATAATGACCATGTCCTCAGTCCACCTAACGCCGTGTTGCCTATCGTTTCTGACGCTCGCGATCGCAATCAAATGACAGTTTTTGTTTGCGAAAACTGTCATTTGATTGCGAGCGAAGGGCAACACGGACTCTAGTCTAGTCTAGCCTGCCAACGCTTCGTCTTCCGGTCGTGATTGCTGGAAACCGTTGGATGCAAGCAAGAATAATAATCGTATAGTTCAACAACGGTGTTGGCTGAAAATCAGCGCTGGAGTGTTGTAACGCTTCAGCATTATGCTGAGCCAGTTGAGTGTGTTCACAACCGAAATAACATTATACTATCCTTTGTGTTGTCTATTTGTTTTTATTAATATTTTTGTGTCTTGTGTTGTGAATAATGTATTTTCTTTCTTCTTTTCTGTATGATTTAGAACGGCAAATTAAATTTCCTCTTCATTCTCACTTTAACACAATCAAACGACAAATGAACAAACCAAAAAATCAGAAATACCTAAACAAAAAAATAAAAATAAAGAAATGTTTATTTGCTTAGAACACGTACAAGAAGATGATATTTAAACCAAATTGGTTACAGTATTCAGCCGATACATCAGCATGCAAAAATAATAAGAAAAAACAGAAAATGTATAAAAATGCAAGGAATATCGATATTATGTATGCTACGAACTAAACAGCATACTCGTATTATTAATAAGTAGGTATAATTATTACTAGGTAGGTAGGTACATAATATACTTTTGCGGTCAATGTATAACGTCCCCGCCACGCGCGACCAATGGCATGGAACGACAAAGGATTCATAATTCAAATACCCCACTTTGATTTGTAATTGCTAGCAACGAGTGCCGGTTTACAATAGTCACATAATTAAAAGTAATTTGTAAATTGTTTCGAAGTTCGTTACAAGTTGTTTTTGTTAAAAGAATTATTTATGACAAATTGTGTGTTCATTTGCAGGTATCGTTTTGTTGTTTTCGGTAGTTTATTTTAAAATTAAAAATTATAACAATCCAAAATAACGGATTATACCTAACACAGGAGACTTAATTAGATATACTACTATATTTATTACACGACCAACCGCATAGTCGAGTGGTTAGAGAACCTGCTAGCTGCGAAACTTGAAGTAGGTACCTGGTTCGATTCCCGGTCGAGGCAAATTTATTTGAAAAACACTTTTTATTATCAATGAACTGAAAAAACAACTTTGCTCATCATGAGTTAGCGTTAAGCTCAGTTTAGTAGTGTCAAATTGTATGGAACTGTCAAGCTTAAGCCTGGATTAACTACTAAATCTCGATTTATTTTTTCCTGCAAGACGGCCTTAGAGTTTGGCTTGAAAAAAGGTTACGGTAACAATTTGAAAGGACAGCGTTTGCTCGCACAACGCCATCTATTGACTGCAAACGAAGTTAACACCTCATTTTAAGAGCCGAGGTACCGTGCATCACCGTTCTTGGACAGTGCCCTCTATTCTTATTTAAACTTAAAATATTATCCCACGTGAAGGCATTACCGGGATATCAAGTATTTTATGTCTCAATGCAGATCTTTGTCTATCTCTACGCCAAGTTTCATGTAAATCCGTTCAGCTGTTACTGCGTAATGAGGGCTATCGTTTTTTGTCTCACTAGATGGCGCACTGTTGCGTGAGGTTTTTAAGTATGGCTTTCAAAGTCTGTTATTACGGGCGTGAAAACAAAGTTTAGATTAAAATCATATTTAAAACACCTTAAAACCGTACCATAAAAATATCGAGCATGCCACAGTGTTGCATAGTCCCCGTTTTGTTCGGAAAAAAGGGAGGAAAAAGGTTTCCGAAAGACAAAACTGTCTCAAAACACAGACATTAATTGCCCCGGAACGCATATTTGCCATAATTAATTTCAGATATTGCAAAATATTTACAAAATTATTCTAATTATAAATAAACCCGCGTAGCTCACCCAAAAACTATGAGATTTGACATTTCGGAGACCTCACGCTACACTAGCGCCTCTAGCGGCGAATTCATTCGCGATAGCCCTCATTGAGTAACAAACATCTTCACAAACTTTCACATTTATAATAATCAATAGTAGGATAGGATGTATCTATCTACGTATTAAGTAGGTATGTGTATCCGTTGTCTAGTACCATAACGGCGGCGATGGCGATGGCGGGATGAACTGGACTACTCTTGAAGGACTGGCCCTTGTATGAAGGGGACAGAGAGCAGTGGAAGTATTGGGGGGGGGGCTTTGCTCAGCAGTGGGACAGAATAGGCTAACAACAACAACAAGTACCATAACTGCCATGACACAAGCTTTGCTAACTGCTGCTTACACGTTTTTAAAAGCTTTTATTTAGTTTCACCTGTCCCGTTGTCTGTCTGTCTGTCTGTAATCAAATCTTGCAAGTTAAATTTTACCAACTTCCGGTAGTCAGATTGACTTGAAATCTAGTGGTTACATCCTGGTAGTCCAGCCAGGATCGTCTCCGCAGGACGGAACTCTTCAACGGGTAATAGCATCGACTTGAAAATTGGTACGCAAATGTAGTTTGGGTGACAATGCAAGTACAGTCAACGAAAAGTACAGTCATCAAAAAAAGCTTGTATTTAAAACGAAATTTTTATGGTTAGGTTATTTTAAGCTAAGGATAATTCGTACCTACCCTAAGTAATATCAACATCTACCTTAGCAAAACGAGCCCATTCAAAAGATTAACAAATAGGTTTAACTACATCTGAATGATCTAATAAAGGTCGCGTGCCACTTTCCGGGCTAGTGGATGGGAACCCTATTGTTGCGCTTTACCAATGCCCTATATTATTCTATTCAGTGACTTCAGCCGCATCAAAAACGGCTTAGCCTTAGGGACGCTGACCCTCCGTTGTATGCTGATTAGTTGAACAATAGCGACATATTAGTTATTTTTTGTGTCAAGCTTCTTGCACATTTTTGGCAATAATATGTAGGTGAAATTACTGGCACGTGAGGTATCCCATCTTAGACCTCTAGGTTGGCAACGCGTCTGCAATACCCCTGGTGTTGCAGATGTTTATGGGCGGTGGTGATCTCTTACCATCAGGAGACCCACTTGCTCGTTTGCCATCCAGTCGAATAAAAAAAAGGTAGTTTTTTGAAAGTTCTGATAACCATTACAGATACCTAATATTATTATTTTTGCGGACTTGGTATGAATTTCAATATGTTTAGCTTATTAAATAAACATTTATGAGGACGCAGCTACGAAAACGGAGGGCAGAAACGGATGAAACTGGCAAGAAAGTACAGTGGTCTCGGCGCCGAATATAATTTTGTACCGTGAACTGCTTCAACTTTGCCCTGTGGCCCCAACATTGCCTGATTCAATTTAGAGTCAATAACTAGCACCCTTCTAGGTTTTAAAACTTTTATCCCCCGTAATAATAATTCCCGTGTAGATAAAAGTTTAAAACCTATAAGAGTGCTAAGTTATCGACTCTAAATCGAATCAGGCAATGTTGGGGCCAGAAGGCAAAGTTGAAGCAGTTTACGTACCCCAAAAAGACGTTCCATTGCAGATACTAAAGGAAACTTTAGTCTTATCATTTATAAATTATTATTTCAATTATAATACCGTAAGAGATCACATTGCGCGCGCATTACTAAATGCATTGTAATTCGCGTGTAAGGGTAATGTAAGTTAGTATAAGGGCGGTGTCACACGCGCCGCGGGGGTCTGATCACAATATTGTGCAATCTGCTTTATTATGGGGAATATGGGAACACATGCGAATTTTGGATGCGGTATTTATATGAGCTAATTGTTTTTAAAATTCGCTGAACTGCCTAATATCGATCAGTTGGACGAGTACGATCTATTATAGGGCCCGCCCGTTATATGGCAAATCCAGAGCCCTATTTCACCACCCTGACAGGTGCAAATAGGGTTCCGTAGCCATTACAAAAAAATTAAGTACCTAATATTTTTCTAAGGATTTCGTATTCTGCACGGAATATTCTAAGTTTACGTATATTTTATACCTCAGGCTGCTATTTACTCATAAACTACCTACTAATAATTCTCAAGCAATTATAGCCGTCGCTCGATTTCAATCAAAATTTGCAATTTGAAGTTGAATATTTCGCAAATAGTTCACTGAATCGAAAAATCGTCATGGCCATCCCGCCATGTTTTAAAAAGACCTATCTAACGATACCCCACACTATAGGGTGTCGAGAAAAAAAATCACCCCACTTTACGTCGTTTTTTTTATTTTACCACTTTGTCAGCATAACTGATATGCATATTCATGCCGAATTACAGCTTTCTAGTACCTAACGGCAACTTAGCCGCGGACGGACAGACAGACAGACAAACATGGCGAAACTATAAGGGTTCCTAGTTGACTACGGAACCCTAAAAAGGGTATAAAAGCTTAAGGGTAAAATAGTTTGTCACTTGACATCATGTCACTGACCATTGTCATGTTGGTGAAATAGGAGCCTGAAGTTGTATACTACCGCATCCACTCCTGCGCAAATCACCCCGGATTCCATTTACACTAATAAGCTTAGCACAAATCAGTGGGTCTCGTGGGACGAGCGAGTCCATTGTGATACCCACTAATGAATGGACAAGTTCATTATGGTCGCATAACAAATTTAAACGATTTCATTATTAATGACTTTTGATAAAAAAAAAATTCACGCCTCTTTCATCACTGTTTTTAACCCCAGACGCAAAAAGAGGGGTGTTATACGTTTGACCGCTATGTGTGTATGTCTGTCTGTCTGTGGCGCCGTAGCTCATAAAAAGGTGGACCGATTTGAATGCAGTTTTTAGGGTTCCGGAGTCAAAATGGCGAAAACGGAACCCTTATAGTTTCGCCATGTCTGTCTGTCTGTCTGTCCGTCCGCGGTTTTTCTCAGGGACTATCAATGCTAGAAAGCTGTAATTTTGCATGGATATATATGTAAACTATGTCGACAAAATGCTACAATAAAAATTAAAAAAAAAAACTCTTTTACGGTACATCCCATAGACGTAAAGTGGGGGTGATTTTTTTTATCATTCAACCCTATAGTTTGGGGTATCGTTGGATAGGTATTTTAAAACCATTAGGGGTATATGTAGTTTGGGTGTCAATGCAAGTACAGTCAACAAAAAGTACAGTCAGCAAAGAAAGCTTGTATTACAATGAAATTTTGCCAAAACTTATTTACATAGATACTGATAGGATAACGCGATGGCATTTCTATTCCTTAGTATTAGTTTTAGCTCTATGACCAATCGTAAAATAATCCTCAACAACCGGAAACTCCTAACAGGATATAGACTGGTTTAAAAAATAGTATTTAATTGAATCTAGGTCCTCCTACATTCCTTGGCCTGTGTATCTGTTTTTACAGTACCTACTTTAAAAATAAACCTCGGCGCGGCGAGCACTTTGATGCCAAAGATTAGAGACTTGTAAATAAAAACAGAATGAAAATTGCGTTATTATAACCAATACAGTCTTTACCAAAAGGGCACATGGGACCCGTGCCAGGGCCCCCTGCCAGGTATTAGGTCCTATATTATATAGTCACTTTTTTCTATTTTAATCTGACAAAAAGTTATACAATACAATACAATACAAAGACTCTTTATTGTAAGCGATACAGAAAACAGATACACAGAGAAAAAAATACAAAGTAAGCAATAGGCGTCCTTATCGCTTAACAGCGATCTCTTCCAGGCAACCTTTTTATAATAAAAGATTATTTTTTAAATCCCGTATTTTCTCTCATCTTCTCATCCTCGTGTGTTTTTTTTTTCTAAAAAGGCCCGATGTTCTTGTGTGCCTCAGGATATGGCTTAAGACGGCCATGGGCCCAATGCAACAAATTACAAGCTAATAGTATTAGCGATTTTGGTTTGAAATTCACTAAGTAATACCATTTGTTTGTAAATTGTTATGCAATTGAGCCCTGGTTTGATAAAACCTGTAATCGCCGTCTCCAGTGTATTTTGTACGTGGTAGGACCTTGTGCAAGGTCCGCCCAGATTGATACCACCATCTTTCTCGCTAATCCTGCCGTGAAACAGCAGTGCTTGCACTGTTGTGTTTCGGCGTGGAGAGTACGACAACTGCTGAAATTACTGGCACTTGAGGTATCCCATCTTAAGCCTCTAGGTTGGCAACACATCTGCAATCCCCAGGGGGACGTGTCTATGGGCGGTGGTGATCTCTTACCATCAGGAGACCCACTTGCTCGTTCGCCATCCAGTCGAATAAAAAAAAATTACTTTTCATTCATCCATCATTCATTCATTCCAGCCTACTGAGTACAGCCCTCCTCTCAGAATGAGCTGTAGGTCCCACGCGGACCCAGTTCGGATTAGAAAGTTCACATGCATCAATGGTGTTGCTTCAAATTTACATTCAAATTCAAGCATATTTATTTGTAGGTACGAATACAATAAGTAGCTAACAGTAGATACTTCGCAGATTTGTACAGTTTTTCTCACGATATTTTCCTTTTGTCGTCACGTCTAAAAGGCTGAATCGATTGAGATGAAATTCGGTATACAGACAGATTGAGTCCCGGGAAAGAATGTTTTGCTTAGTTTCCTTGGAATAGCGATAAACGAATTCTACGCGGACAGAGTCGCAGGTAACAGCTAGTTTATGATAATTATTATTGGGATATCTTTCGAGCCACACGAAAAAAATTGTAACAGAGAAGTAGCCTATCTTTAAAACTATAATCTCTGCGCACCATGTTATGCTATGCCGGCACTCCCGCGCCGCTTTTTGTCTTGCGTCCCGCTCACGCGCCTCTCGCTCGCACCAGACGCGCCGCAGCTTTTTACAAAGCGAAGCTTCGAAGTTTTTCACGTATTAAGTTTATCAATCAGTCCAGCATGCTTGTTATGCACAGCTTATTCTATATGTAGCTTTTTTGGCTTTTCAAATAGCTATGTTACAATTTTTGCCCTGTCGTAAATATGTTCCTTTGGTCATGACAGTTTTGAGTGACGTGACAGCCCTCTGTCCAAGTCAGTAATAGCAGTAAATAATCTTCTCCTACTTTATATTATAAATACGAAAGTTTGTAAGTCTGTCTGTTTGTTACTTCATCACGTCTAAACTGAATCGATTTAGATGAAATTCGGTATACAGATAGTTTGAGTCCCCGGAAAGGACATAGGACAGTTTTTATCCCGGACAATTGCATGGTTCCCGCGGGATAGCGATGAACGAATACTACGCGGACGGAGTCGTGGGAAACGGCTAGTTTATCATAATTTAACTAACATAATAGAGGCAGATTAGTTATGAAGACACTCGTTATGACCGGATGGTATAATAGTGTAACTGAGAAAACAAGTTTTTCCAGGGTAAATAGATTTAATTGAGGACACACTCTGTGGGACTATTATAGGTAGTGCAATGAGAATTGAAGTGAATGATTACACACACAGTTACATGGAGAACTGATTGCATAAAAGAAGAATTAACGATAATGAATGAGTGAATGGCAAAATCCCGCTTTCATTAGGTATATGACATGTTCTTGTGTCCGTGACCTCAAATTTGGTGGTACTACCTATACAACAGTTTATTTAGGTACATCTTGGCTTATATACGTCCTAATGCAGGGCACAAGCCTTGTCTCAGATGAGGCTGTAGTTCCCTCGCAAACCTGTACACACATCATTGCATTGTTTTGCCGTTATAAAATATCCAGGTTTCTTCACGATCATTATGCTCTTTCATCGAAAAGCTCGTAGTTTTCAAATGTAATTTTATAGAAGAACGAGGGTCACCAACATAGCCAACCGAATTAGCTCGTTAAAGTGGCAATGCGAAGGCCATACAGCACGGAGAACAGGCCCTGAGGGCCTACTCCGAAATTCGAAAATCGAAGTTCGTATAGTACCGTCTCTCTCGCTCTCGTGTTAAATAGTATGTGTCAGAGGGATCGAACGACAAGAACTTCGATTTTCGAATTTCGTAGTAGCCCTGCTGTGCTACGAAGTGCATTCGTACTTAGTATCATGCCGTCTGACGCTTATGTTATTTGATAAGAGAATGCAAGGGACGGTACGATAGGAACTTCGATTTACCCCGCAGATGGCCATTGGGGCCAAAAAGTTCTCGAATAGAGACCGCGGATCGGCACGCAGCGTAGGACGTCTACCAACGAGATAGACGGATGGCTTTAAAGCCGCGGGTTCGGTGGATGCAAGCCACTTCCAACCGAAGAAAGTGGAGATATATGGGGAGGCCTATTTTTATTTATTTGACAACAAAAAAAAATACAGCATTACAGTTGAAACACCAATGCGTTGTAAAATTCAAATTTTACAAAAAAATTACAGGTACACAAACAGACATATAAAATACCCACAAAAATTACATAAAAAAACTAATTAGGGATTTTTAAAAGTCGTCTTCGTCGCTACCCTAAAACGACGGAACACCACACCCTCCGGCCAGAAGTCGAAGCGCAGGAACATCTGCTGGTGCTTGGCAGACACTTGGAGTCTAAATCAGCCTATGTCCAACAGTGAACGTTCTGCGGCTGATATGAAGATGATGATGAGAGCAAAATAAAGTTTATCCATTTTAGGGTCACATTTTTTCTCAAAACATAATCTTTAATTTGTCAGTTACACCCTTTTCCCCTCCAGCAGCGTGACGTCAACGCGTGACGTCATACGCTTCACTTCTCCCTTTGACCTGCTGATTACAGACCATTGTGCAACCCCCAGTTTTTAGGGGGCAATTACCCTACACGTGGATGGAAAAAATACTTGCGAATTGAATTGTATATTTTTGAATGGTTGAAAAGTTGTTTGATTGACGGAGCGAGTGAGAAGCGCAAACGAAGCGTCTCCGTTACGGTTCTCTATCGTTTGCCCGAATTTCATATGCCCGAATGTATCGTTTTCTAGAATTTTCATTTGCCATAAAGTAATTTATTTCTGAAATAGTAATTTCTTCAGAGGTGATATTAAACTAACCTAACCTAACCTGCTACATTCTATATGATGACATTTAAAAAAATCCTGAAAACAGCACGATATATATTATGGCAAACGTTGGTATGGTAAGTGAAATTCGGGCAAATGAAATAATACTTGCATAAAGGTAAACGCTCCGTTACAGCTTGAGCAAAGGGCTTTTCTATGTCTGTCTGGCTGTTTGTTCTCAACCGATTCTCGTGAAACTTTCTATGGGGGTTCGATAATTAATAGATTTTTTGTGTCAACATAATTTTTGTAAAATTTTCAAAATGGCGGAACTCCTCAATAGTTCATGGCATTAACTTGAAAAGTGGTACGGAAATGTAGTTTAGATGACAATGCAAGTACTGTCAACAAAAAGAAGTCAGCAAAAAAAAAAGCTTGAATTAAAAAGCAATTCCACAAACTTATTTGATTTTTTTAATTACTGTTTTTTACCTAGACATGTAAGACGTGAAGGGGGTTTTACTTTTAGGGTTTTAGTGTAATGCATGGTGGACATGAATTCAGTTTTAAGCTATGCAAAGACATACTCGTGAGGTGTATACAGTTCACAGTCACTAATAAATAGATGGTTTGTAAACAAATAGTCCTATAAAACTCCGAACACCTAATAAAAAAATATTTTTCACTTCTCATGCTCGTAAAGTCGGTATTTAAGCTGGATCTAGGCGTCATAAAATAACTTTTTATGCTCTAATGCTTATACACTAGCTTATGTACTTATACACTTATACTTCACTTATTACTTACTTTACTTTTTTTTTACTTTTATGTAGGTACTTTATAATAAAATTTTCGTCTAAGCCACAAACAAAAAAGTTCAGGTACCTATACATTTTTTTAAAACATTTTTTATTTATTTATAAAACTAAAAATCAATCAAATTAATCAAAATAAAAAATAAGAAATTTAAAAATTTAATGCATGAAAAATAAAAGTAATTAAACAATTTGTTCCCACTGTTGATATTTCATTTCCTCGCAATCGAAGTGAAAAGCAGTGTAAAACTCGAGAATTAAACACATTTTCCCCTCGACGTGTACAGTCAGCATCAAAAGTAGCTGGTTACTTTTGTACTTTGTCGTTTTACAACCACGTACTTAACGCCATATAAGATTGACAAATGTGTTAATGTGACAGAGTAAAAAAATATCCAGCTACTTTTGATGCTGACCGTACCGGCTCGGGCAGCTATATGAACGTCTCGGGTAAAATGGATCGTTTTATGCTCTTGTTGTACAATCTACTATTGTAATAGGTATCAAATGAACGCTAATAAGCGTTCAGCGTTTGCATTCTACATACTGTTTGTATAATATACAGGGTGATCAATCCAAATGGGTCAGTAGGGAGAAGTCAGAAACAATGAGAGATAGCGAAATCTGTTCTAAGGAACCATTGCTTCGATATTAGATTTAATAAAAATGTTTTTTTTTTGTTTTAACTCACATACATAACTGGAAATTGAACCTGGTCAAATCTCTGTAAACCGTGTTATAAATTCTGCTCAGTTTTTGTTGTTATTGTCGATGGTGAGAATCATAAGTGAAAAGAAGCACATTTATTACAAGCTTTTATTTAACTTGCAATTCCAATTCGAAACAACCTTAAAATAATACCTTCCCGTTTAATTTACTTACAAAATATCACTTAATTTAAATCGCATTACAAACACACATAACCTAAAACAATTGCACTTACGTCAAAATTGATGGCCGTACACCAATAACTGTGTATTCGCCACGCGCCAAAACCACTTAACTCCATAATAGGCCAATTTCTGAATGATGGTTCAATTTAAGCGAAGCAAAAACATAAGTTAACTACAGTAGCCAATTAGACTTCAGTTTGATATAATTAAAATCACTGTGTCAATTGGCTCGTTTGCGTTGAGTGCGCCATCTCTTAGCGAGTAGCGGAACTTATGGTATGAAATGTTTTGTGTAATGTAAAAGTGATACGATTTTGTTTGTTATTAAGTTATTAATGTACTAGGATTTTAAGAAATATTTTAAAGTAATCGTTAAGTATATTTATTTACTTGAAACATTAGTAATAAAAATGACAGTAAAGATGTATTGTGTTCTTAAGATTTTTAAATTTTGTGTTTTTTAATCTGCTGTTTTATTTTATTACCTACCTATTTGTAGACATTTGTAGAAATTTGGACCAATGCAAAGAAGATTCATAAAAGCTAAAAATAACTTTCTGAACTTTCTGAACTTCACACGCACCATTGAATTGCTTCGCAGGTTTGTGCAGGTTTCCTCACGATGTTTTCCTTCACCGCAAAGCTCGTGGTAAATATGAAATGTAATTCCGCACGTGAATTTCGAAAAACTCAGAGGTGCGAGCCGGGGTTCGAACCCACGACCCTCTGCTCAAGAGGTCAAACCACTAGGCCACCACGGCTTAATGCAAGATATGCCTCAACTTTTTACCTAAACTGGTGTATTTGTTTAATTCCGATCCACATTAGTACTGGAAAGGGGTGCGCCGCTTGGCGCCACACCTCGCCTCATCGCGTGGGCGGCCATGCAAATATGGGGTCAGACCATACATGTACCTACACTTATACATGGTAAGCAGCTGGGTATACCTACAGATACCATTACAGATGTACTGCATAATTATACTAATCAAAAGAATATAAAGGGCCACTTGAATTTTACCTGTAAAATTCAATACAAAATATGTTTGCGTTTTTAATTGAATACATTGAATTAACTGAAAAGTATTTGTTCTGTGTTATGTTGTATTGTAAGCCGTGGTGGCCGAGTGGTTTGATCTATGGCCTCTCAAGCAGAGGATCGTGGGTTCAAACCCCGGCTCGCACCTCTGAGTTTTTCTAAAGCATGTGCGGAATTATATTTGAAATTTACCACAAGCTTTACGGTGAAGGAAAACATCGTGAGGAAACCTGCCCGTACCTGCGAAGCAATTCAATGGTGTGTGTGAAGTTCCCAATCCGCACTGGGCCCGCGTGGGAGCTACTGCCCAAGCTCTCTCATCTGAGAGGAGGCCTGTGCCCAGCAGTGGGACGTATATAGGCTGCGATGATGATGTTGTATTAATAAAACCATTTTCAGACACGGAATTTTATAAAGAATTACATTTATTAGTATTTTTGTCTAAGCCATAAAATTCACGCGGTCCTTATTTTCTTTTGAGCAGTATATGATTGGTTTTTTGGAGTCTTTTTTGTATTTTTTATTTCAACTCCAAATTAAATATTAAATATATTAAATATTATTATATTAAATATTTAACGGGTACCCCGTGAAACCATTTCGAAAATACAAACTGAGACATGGGAGCACAGAAACACCAGAAAAAGATACCAGCGCTGGGAATCGAACCCGGGTCCTCAGCAATCCGTACTGCGTGCTATAACCCCTACACCACCGCTGGACAGGAGTCTAGTCACAAATTTCTCCTAACGACTGTTCGATATTCAAACTAACGCATTAACGAAATGCCCTCGTAAATATACAAGTTATAATTTGATAGAAGATAAAACGGTAAATAAATTATTTAATATCAATTTTTTCCATTAGTAGAATGTTGTTGGTTCAAAAGGTACATTTGATTATTAAATTCCTAATGTGTGTTTTTGTATAAGGTGGTTTTAGTGATATTAAATTTAGAGGTAGGTATGTCTAGTTCTTAAGTAGTAACCTTGTAGTAACAACAAAATAAAAGTGGTAAGAATTCTGTATTGCTAAAAATGACAACCATTTTGAGGTTATTTCCACGCCTGGAAATTTTTGAACATGAAACCACCGTGAGAACCCCTCATATGAAATGATATTGTAACGGATCTCACGTCTTAAATCGAGCTTTACTCGACATGTTTCGGGCTAATTCGTAGCCCTTCCTCCTAGGAGCGACGCGACTCGGCGGCTGCCGCAACACGCGCACTACGCGCCACCGTTCTGCTCTTGGGCCTTAAAAATTGTGTATACATACCTACTCAATCACTGAAAAAGGCGATATGGTCCTCCATTCTCAAACACCGTTAGGTCCGGTTATTCAGGAGTTTCCAAATTAAATAAAAAAATACTTTTGTCCCTAGAGACTAATTAAGCCGCAGCCGTGGTGGCCTAGTGGTTTGACCTATCGCCTCTCAAGCAGAGGGTCGTGGGTTCAAACCCCGGCTCGCACCTCTGAGTTTTTCGAAATTCATGTGCGGAATTACATTTGAAATTTACCACGAGCTTTGCGGTGAAGGAAAACATCGTGAGGAAACCTGCACAAATCTGCGAAGCAATTCAATGGTGTGTGTGAAGTTCCCAATCCGCACTGGGCCCGCGTGGGAACTATGGTCCAAGCCCTCTTGTTCTGAGAGGAGGCCTGTGCCCAGCAGTGGGACGTATATAGGCTGGGATGATGATGATGATGACTAATTAAGGAGCTTTTAGTCCTGGGCCCATTTTCTCGAAACATATTAGTCTAATAATATAAGTGTTTTGTCTCATAAATTGCATGTTTTTTTAGACAAAACACTAATATTGTGAGACTAATATGCTTTTAAAAACAGGGCCCTGATATTCAAAGGCTAAAGTGACATTTTAAGAGCGTGAGAAGTGAAATGAATATCAGATCTCTATGGTATTGTAGATCGAGCGAGCGTAGCGAGAGAGATCGATCTAGTCGGAGCGGATCCGACCCGGTCGGTTAGGCTTCGTTAGGTTTTTTTTTTAGTAGAACATGGAAGTGTGGACGGATATCGTTAATATTTATTTAACAAATGTTTTCAACAGCTTCTTAAGGTGTTAAAAACGTAGTTATAATTAATCCCCAATTAAGTTATTAATCATTTTAATTAGCACAAAAAACGGACAGTTCAAATAATTTAACAATAGCTAAATGACTCTAGTGTTAGGGATCACAGCTGCGTTTTTGATAGCTTTATTTCACGGTAGAATTTTATAGTGATATTATATAATTACAGTTAATTTGATTAATAATTGTTTTATTGTTATTACAAGCTTTTATTTATTCGCCTAGTATATTCGTTTGTTTGCTTCAAATTGTGCAAGTTGCACCCCCTCTCGGCCTTTACGTCCCACTGCACAACCCTCCTCCCAGAATGAGAGGAATTGGCTCGTAGTTACCACGCACATCCAGTGCGGATTGGGAACTTCACATTAACCATTGAATTGTTTTGCCTGCGTGTGCAGGTTTCCTCACGATGTTTTCCTTCGCCGTAACGCTGCCAGTTAATTTCGATCTAATTACAGAGTGCGGATAGATTTTAAATTTGATACGTAGCTTTATTTTGGTTTGGTAGGTAGCTTCGTTACAAATTTTCATGTCAGTAGTGCAAATAACATGAATGCATGAATTAAATTCCAAATGACGTAAAATCACTAGATGTAACACAATATTTTAATATAGCGGTCATTACTAAATTTATGAATTAAATTCGGGTTTTGTTCCGCGTATCTTGATTTTTAACCCCTGACGCAAAAAAGAGGTGTTAAATATAAGTTTGACCGCTATGTGTGGCACCGTAGCTCTTAAACGGGTGGACGGATTTGAATATGGTTTTATTTATTTGAAAGCAGGTTTTCTAGCGATGGTTCTTAGACATATTTCATCAAAATCGGTTGAGCCGTTTTTGAGATATTGAACGTTGTAGTGACAAAGTCGGAGGTTCTCCAACTTTTTGTCGTTTAGGTTATATTATAACGAAGCTCGATATTTCGGCACGCATGCGCAATGATCACGAGACGACCATATCGAACCGAAGTATCGAGCTTCGTTAAAATCAAGGTGTCAAGGATATGTAAGTAAATTTAAAAAATATATATGTTTAATTGGTTGCTTGACATGTTTTTCTGTTCAATGAACGAGTTCCTCAATTATTATTAAACTAATGTACGAGTATTCTATAAGATTGTATGTTGTAATTGTAAATTAACCCCGTGTGGTGTCGGGTTAGAATTACACCTCTCCATTTCTTCCGTGGATGTCGTAAGAGGCGACTGAGGATATAGGTTAAGGTATACCTTAGGCGACAGGCTAGCAACCTGTCACTATTGTACCGTATTTGACAAGCTTAAAACCGAAAATTTCTAAAAGTGGCTCCGAAGCGGTAACGTTTCGTGTGCTCTGCCTACCCCATTTGGGAATAAAGGCGTGATGTTTGTGTGTGTGCGTGTGTAAATTAACCTTGGCATATTTTTGCGCCTATAATTGGATATTTAATTAAACGAATACCAAGTTCTTAATTCTAACATTTCTACGCCGATACAGGCAGGATTTGATTCACTTAATGTAATTCGACCGTCTTTTGTACCATGTTCTAAGGAATAAACAGATATTATTATTTCTGTATTTATTTTCATTTTATTTATCGATTTACAGGAATTACATTTAAAATTAAATAATTTTATAAAATTCACTAACAAAGTCAAATTAATTAATCAATATATTCACATTTGTAAATTCCGAATAAAAAACCTTATATGTCAAACAATTAAAACAATGGCCAACTATCTAAAACTAAGACTAATCTAACCAACTTACACAACTAGAGTGGAGCTGCATCCAACGTTCAACATGGGGAATCCCACCTCCCCTAAGATGGGATACCTCAAGCGCCAGTAATTTCACCGGCTGTCTTACTCTCCACGCTGAAACACAACAGTGCAAGCACTGCTGTTTCACGGAAGGATTAGCGAGCAAGATGGTGGTAGCAATCCGGGCGGACCTTGCACAAGGTCCTACCACCTGCAAGTGCACCTGCTGGAGATGTATAGTTAGAGTTATATTCCTGATCAGTTTGTAAAAATTCCTAACTATTCGGCAAGTGTTGAGGACTTGAGGACAGCTTTCTGGAGGAGGTTGTATGTTTTTGGTGGCAGGTTAAAGGTATTTAACGACTGGTGCAACTTATTATTATTATTATTACTAGCTTTTGCCCGCGGCTCTGCCCGCGTGGTATTCGCTTATCGCGCGCTGTTCCTTCGCGAACTGTGCATTTTTCCGGGATAAAAAGTAGCCCATGTCACTGTCGGGCCCATAAACTATCTCTATGTCAAAAATCACGTCGATCCGTCGCTCCGTTACGGCGTGAAAGACGGACAAACACACAAACACACTTTCGCATTTATAATATTAAGTATGGATTCATCTTGGTCATATAACAATAATCTCCAGTTTTGCGACAGGCACTAAACAAAGCGTTATCCGATCTAACCACGGTAGCCGTAATGGAGGCTGTTCCCCGAAACTGTGCCGTAATTACAACCACCGTGGCCGCGAGCGAGTCCGTTCTCCACTGTGTGTCGACACGGAAATGGCTGAATAGTCGACACAAGGATTTATCTGTCTTTTTCTTTTATTTTTGCACTGTTTTTATAGTTTATCGAGAGTTATTGTAATGCATCACAATATCATTGTTATTGAAATTAATGTAAATATTACGCTACAATCCTGGTTTGACTTGTTGAGGTTTAACTGTTTCGAAGATGGGTAAACTGATCGAGTGTTGCCATTATTTCCGGTTGCGAACTTCCTTCCGCTGGCGTTTGTGTCGTCATAGTGTGTTGTATGTTTTTATATGTTTTAGTTTTTAAATGGGTCCCACTGAAAAACAGCGTTGCGGCTTGCCGTAACAGTATGCTGAGTGGGGTCCACTTTATACTATCTATGTTATTATTATTATTATTTTCTCCATCTAATGTATTTTTATGTGTATCGAATATGTATAAATAACTGTTTCTCTCTCTCTCTCTCTCTCTCTCTTCTGCCGTGTCATCTACGTATCTCCAAAAAAGACGATTAAGAAAAATGTTATCAAAATTTTTGTTTATCGACATCACATTATGCCTATCGACTCTGAAGAAAGTACTATTTCAGAAATAAATTACTTTACACCAAATCAAAATTATGGAAAACGATACATTTATGGCGGATTCGGGCAAACGATAGAGAACCGCTAAGAAAATCTGCCAAAGCTCTTATTCTCTTGACAATAGAGTCGTGTAAATATATTATTTTTGAGCTCTTAACTGTGTAGATATTTATGCTTTTGACTGTAGGTATACAATTTTAATTACGGAACCTGCGCTATCCGTATATCCGGGAATTAAAATATTTTACATAATATAATACAATACATAATAAAATATAATATAATACATTACAAACACAATATACAATTTGCTGCTGTCAGAAGTCATTGCATTGACAATAGTGGTTGCGAATCTAAACAAAAAAAGTTGAAACATGAGTGAGTAGGTATTCAATACGAGTGTAATGTGTTTCTTCGGATGCAACCAATGTACCTACCTGAAGATCGACCTATTATCTAAATTAACCCACATCCAGTAATCTTCTGATGGCACCGTACGAAAAAGAAATGATTTAAAAATCTATCCCAAGTTTCGTTTTTCCCTCTCACTTTTTCTTAAATACCATTAGCGTTAACGGGACGGCCCAATCCAAAGTTTAAAATTCAAACTATGAACTTTGAATTTGGAACGCTTGTGTCGGCAACAATGGCACTCCCGCGCAGCCTTACCCGGCTCCTCACGCACGCTTCAACTTTCGGGAAACGTTAACTATAATTTAATGATACATTCTCGTTATACCTGCGCCTGCGTCTGGCTTGAGACATCTACGAATATTAATAATAAATATAATCCATACTTACTATTAATATTATTAATGCGAAAGTGTGTGTGTTTGTCCGTCTTTCACGTCGAAACGGAGCGACGGATCGACGTGTTTTTGGCATAGAGATAGTTTATCGGGGGTTGGGATCATAACGACTACATTGTCAAAACGACCAAATCATCATAAGGTCCAGATCTCTAAAGGACCATCTCTTTAGAAAGCCCATATCTCCGAATGACTAGGTAGCAAAACGACTACTTCTTGAGAAGACCACATCGTTAATAGTCCGCATA
>NC_133498.1:5914646-5917574 GCF_025370935.1 Choristoneura fumiferana | reverse complement strand
CCTATATGTGCCGACGGCGTCGGCATTTCAATTTCTATTACCTATGTTGATAATAATAAAACGTTACAATTCAGACTTTTATTCATATATTCTGATGATTAATGATTGTAATATAGGTGTTGCTCGCGACTTCGCTAGGGAAGAATTCGAACTATGCAATTTTACGGGATAGATGATCGATGTCAAGGTGTTAATCTGTTTTCATACCAAATTTTATTATCCTTAGTTTGAATAATTTAAGCATTAAGACAGTTCTAAAAACCATAAATAAATATCACAGGACACTTGACACGAATACAGCCAGTCCCAAAATAAGCAAAACTTGTGTTATGGGCAAGGGATAAACATATTTAAATTAATAGATAAACACTTATTTAAATATATTAAACTAAACACCCAAGACTCCAGAACAAACATTCGTTTCATAAAGAAAATACGCTGCAAGTCACTATTACGTTTTTTTTTAATTCACTAGGTACAAATGTATTGTACTGTATCTAGTACCTTTTCTCGGAAACGGCTCCAACGATTTCGATCAAATTTGGTATGTAGGAGTTTTTGGGGATGATAAATCGATCTAGCTTGGTCTTATCTCTGGGAAAACGCTTGGTACCGAGTTATTATAGCCCAGGTACTAACACTTTATACTCGTCAAACGTGATATTTTATTAAATAGAAAAAATAACAATTTACATCGAAGAAGAAGAGAAGCCGTGGTGGCCTAGTGGTTTGACCTATCGCCTCTCAAGCAGAGGTCGTGGGTTCAAACCCCGCTCGCACTCTGAGTTTTTCGAAATTCATGTGCGGAATTACATTTAAAATTTACCACGAGCTTTGCGTTGAAGGAAAACATCGTGAGGAATCCTGCACAAACCTGCGAAGAAATTCAATGGTACGTGTGAAGTTCCCAATCCGCACTGGCCCAGGTGGGAACTATGGCCCAAGCCCTCTTATTCTGAGAGGAGGCCTGTGCCCAGCAGTGGGACGTATATAGAGGCTGGGATGATGATTACATCGAGAGACCGTAAAGTTTGAGTTCTTTTTATTTTCAAATCTGCTGTTATTTTATTGTAAAACGTATCGATCATTTCCCATCCCACTAATTCCCACTAATATTATTAATGCGAAAGTTTGTAAGTCTGTTGGTTTGTTTGTTGCCTCATCACGTCTAAACCGCTGAACCGATTTAGATGAAATTCGGTACCTATACAGATAGAGTCCCGAGGACATAGGATAGTTTATATCCCGGAAAATTGCAGAATTCGCACGAGATAGCGATAATAGAGTTCTACACGGGCGGAGTCGCGGGCAACAGCTACGAGTAGAGTTGTATAATATGCAAGATATCCATCCATCCCAGCTTATATACGTCCCACTGCTGGGCACAGGCCTCCTCTCAGCACAAGAGGGCTTGGGCCATAGTTCCCACGCGGGCCCAGTGCGGATTGGGAACTTCACACGCACCATTGAATTGCTTCGCAGGTTTGTGCAGGTTTCCTCACGATGTTTTCCTTCACCGCAAAGCTCGTGGTAAATATGAAATGTAATTCCGCACGTGAATTTCGAAAAACTCAGAGGTGCGAGCCGGGGTTCGAACCCACGACCCTCTGCTCAAGAGGTGATAGGTGAAACCACTAGGCCACCACGGCTTAATGCAAGATATGCCTCAACTTTTTACCTAAACTGGTGTATTTGTTTAATTCCGATCCACATTAGTACTGGAAAGGGGTGCGCCGCTTGGCGCCACACCTCGCCTCATCGCGTGGGCGGCCATGCAAATATGGGGTCAGACCATACATGTACCTACACTTATACATGGTAAGCAGCTGGGTATACCTACAGATACCATTACAGATGTACTGCATAATTATACTAATCAAAAGAATATAAAGGGCCACTTGAATTTTACCTGTAAAATTCAATACAAAATATGTTTGCGTTTTTAATTGAATACATTGAATTAACTGAAAAGTATTTGTTCTGTGTTATGTTGTATTGTAAGCCGTGGTGGCCGAGTGGTTTGATCTATGGCCTCTCAAGCAGAGGATCGTGGGTTCAAACCCCGGCTCGCACCTCTGAGTTTTTCTAAAGCATGTGCGGAATTATATTTGAAATTTACCACAAGCTTTACGGTGAAGGAAAACATCGTGAGGAAACCTGCCCGTACCTGCGTAGCAATTCAATGGTGTGTGTGAAGTTCCCAATCCGCACTGGGCCCGCGTGGGAGCTACTGCCCAAGCTCTCTCATCTGAGAGGAGGCCTGTGCCCAGCAGTGGGACGAATATAGGCTGGGATTATTATTATTATTATTTTTATTATTAAAGTCTCTACTGACTAGTTTCACCGTAATAGAAAATAAAATAAATGAAATACGTGACGTGAAATATTATAATTATTATAAGGTAGATTAAGAAACTATTTGGCATTATAATATATACCTTATCAGGGTGTCATACACCTACAACCTTATCATGTAACATCTACATGATAAGGTTGTAGGACGTATATAGGCTGCGATGATGATGTTGTATTAATAAAACCATTTTTAGACACGGAATTTTATAAAGAATTACATTTATTAGTATTTTTGTCTAAGCCATAAAATTCACGCGTACCTTATTTTCTTTTGAGCAGTATATGATTGGTTTTTTGGAGTCTTTTTGTATTTTTTATTTCAACTCCAAATTTATTACTTTAACGGGTACCCAGTGAAACCATTTCAAAAATACGAACTGAGACATGGGAGCACAGAATAACCAGAAAAATATACCAGCGCTGGAATCGAACCCGGGTCCTCAACAATCCGTACTGCGTGCTATAACCCCTACACCACCGCTGGACAGGAGTCTAGTCACAAATTTCTCCTAACGACTGTTCGATATTCAAACTAACGCATTAACGAAATGCCCTCGTAAATATACAAGTTAT